>NC_079893.1:27967238-28249956 GCF_024868665.1 Triplophysa rosa | reverse complement strand
TGAGGGGGCCAGAGAATATTACAGTGTCTGACATCATGCTTGCGAGCTCACACACCTCTTTAATGTTATCTTTTGTGATCTCCGATTGACGGAGTCGAACATCATTTGTGCCGACGTGAATGACAATCTTACTGAATTTACGATTAGCCTTAGCCAGCACATTTAAATTTGACTTGATGTCAGGCGCTCTGGCTCCCGGTAAACATTTGACTATGGTGGCTGGTGCCTCTATGTTAACGTTCCGAACAATATAGTCACCGATAACTAGGGCACTTTCAGCAGGTTTCTCAGTCGGTGCGTCACTGAGCGGGGAAAACCTGTTCGAGACGTAATCGGAGCGGTTGAGTGATGTTTTGTCCTGCGACTACGCCGTCTCACAGTCACGAAGTTTCCCAGCTGCGGGGGATTTTCAACCGGAACCGAGCTGTGTGCGCTAATGTTGCTCGCATCCAAAGTGTTTTCTATGGTCCCTACACTCTTACTATCCTCAGATAAAGATTGGATGCGAGACTCTAATTCTAAGATCTTCTCTGTCAGCCTAACTATTTCCCTGCAGTTATCGCATATAAAACCCTAGCAGCTGACAGAGAAGGCTAAGCTAAACATATGACATGAGGTGCAAGTAACAATAATAGGAATAGAAGCCATAACTCACCGGATTTGAAGTACAATTCCAACTTACCAAGGTTGCTCGGTGAATCGTAGTATACTCGCTTAAAAAGAGAAACAGTTAGCACACAAGACAAACCAGAGGCAAGATGATATTCCACAGTGCAAAAAGAAAGCAAGCTAACACGCTATTGCTATGCTAACGGCGTTAAGTTAATTATCACTTTTGGTTTAGAATCTTCAAGTAAATAACAAAAGCAGGGTTATTGAGATATCAGGATAAGTTAGCAACGACAATGATAAGTAACGATAATAAAATACACTAATATTAGAGCGAAGTGTGGAGATATAAGTAGGGTTGGGAATTGAAAATCAATTCCAATTTGGAATCGGAATCGAAAGGCTAGGAATCGGATCGGAATCGAAAGGAATAGGAATCGGATACTTGAGATTAAAATTTGAATTCCTCTTATCAATTCCTGTGTGCATATTTTCAGAAAAGTACATGCGTTGCATGATCTGCTGATATCTCAATAAAAGCCCTTATGAAAATTATCGATATTTTTTACTATAGTAAGCATAGTTTAGCATTTTTTCAGTAAGCATAGTTTCAGAATTTGCATTAAAGCACAGGAATCACAAATTAACCATAGTTGCATTAAAGTAACTGCAGTTTAACCATGATGTAGTTCAACTATAATACAAATTGTAATAAATCAGAAAAAGTGTGTTTCTATGTGTAAATATACACAAAACGCTGCTCATAAATATATACAGTATATACAGTATTTGCAAACAAGTCAATAAGCAGGCTAAATGACCACACAGGTTGATATCTAAATGTTTTACTTCAACTGTGGAATCGAAACTGGGAATCGATAAGAATCGAAATTGATAAGCAAAATCAGAATTGGAATCGGAATCGATAAAATTGAAACGATTACCAACCCTAGATATAAGTAAGGAAATACTGCGAAAAGGTTTTTGGCATCGCTTAATTATTAATTGGTTATTTAATTTTAAATAGTTTAATACGCTTTTCGGGGGTATTCTGTTATATTTTAGAAAGGGTGTAAATATTTGTGAGAGGACTTCCTGTGTGAGGTGGCTGATAGGAAATGTTTTACTGCAGACAACACATGACGTGCACTTAAGAGCTACATGGACAGTTTGTCAACTGAAATTTAAAGGTAAGATTTATTATGATCATCTGCAATGGTTTACACTAACATTTGGTGTCTGTAGGTTAGTGTAAATAGATTTTTACTAATCTACTAATCTTGTACAGTGTGACATCTTGAATTCAGCAGATGAATGGATTATGCATTGGTTTTAAATGGACCAAAAAACAAACAAAAGGTAGCTTTATTGTTATAGCACTCTGTACTAAAGAAAGACAAAAGCTAAAAAAACAACATTTACTAATTTAAGTAACGTGTTTGTCATCTGTTAATGTAAAAAGCAGTCATGCAGCCTGTTGCAACAATGTAACCTAGTTGCAACTGGGACTAAAAGTGCTAAAAAAGTCATTTGCCACAAGTGCAAAATAAAGTCGCCTTAAAAATATAACACATTGAAAGATGTCTAAGCAAAATAATAATGTAATACATTTTTCTTCTTTAGACTTATAATAAAAGTACAGCGAGAAGTGACACCCAGAGTCTTCATGGATTTCAGCACCTTTTTGAGGATAACCGTGCTTACTTTGCTTTGGTGTTTCGTTGTTGTGTTGGCATTTGCCACCTGCTTATTTATTTTGAAAAACCGGAACAAGTGAGTGCAAGCTTTTTGTGGGATTGACATGTGAGAGGTTTATTCTAAAACACAATAAGACATGAAGAACAATTCATTGAGAAGACTAAGATGACTTTGAATTATTTTTCATTTAACAGGGACAAAACACATTCAACACATCATGAGGATGAGGTGAGAGAATTTATGACAGACGGATAGAGAGACAGATAAATTGCGTTTTGCATCATGATTGCAGTATTCACCATCATTGCTTATTGTCTTTTCCACCTAAAAGGCCTTGGAGTCATGCAATGAACAATATGAGGTAGGGCATGAGAGAACTCACATCACCCCAACAGTAGTAAGCCCACAGCACAGCAGCTTATGCCACATTTCACTTATTTATGATATTATTTTCAGGTCTCTGATAAGACGACAAGAAAAGATAAACATGAAAGATATACTCTAGTAAACTCTGTTTTCTGCAAATGGCTTTCAGACCGCTTGCCCGGGAGGAATAACCACAGAGGAAATCACTTAGACGACTGGACTGAAATATATATGTATCAACAGCTGTAAAAACCTTTAAAGGGATACAAAATGAAAATTCTGTCATCATTTACTCCCCCCAAGTTGCTCCATACTTGTATCAATTTCTTTGTTCTGTTGAACACAAAGATATTCAGAACAAATGTTAGCAACTGACATTTCTTGGCCACCATTGACTACCATAGTAGGAAAAATTAAAATGGTAGTCAAAGGTGCTCCAGAACTGTTTACTTTCCTAAAATCAAATTCAAAATAGCTCATTTTGTGTTCAAGAGAACAAAAAAAGTACAATAATTTGTCCTACTATGTTAGTCAATGAAGTCCCAGAAATGTCAGTTGCTAACATTTTTCCCAAATATCTTTCTTTTTGTTCATCAGGAACAACTAAGTTTGGAACAACTTGAGGGCGAGTAGATGATGACAGAATTTTCATTTCATTGGCTGAAGTATCCCTTTAACCTTGTTTTTGAAACATTTCTCTTTATTCTGACCAGCAGCACCACCTAGCGGTGAGACATATTTCAATGACCACAGCACATAATGAGAAAAGTGATATTTAAAGAGTTATTTAAAGAGGACTTTATGGATCATCAAGGACCACAGTTTACCTAAAAACTGTTTTACTAAAGAAAGTCGATATCATGGATGGCCAGAGGGTAAATTAACACCAAATATTTATTTTTGGGTGAACTATCCCTTTAAATGTTTTTCTTTGTGTGCAAGTAGAAACAAAGTAGTGAGGCCAGATTTAAAAACACAGTATTTCTGTGTCTGAGAGAACCTAACAATTGAACACTTTTTTTTACATCATCTTAGTATCAAATAGTTCCACCAATGTACATCATTCAAAACAGTTTGTATATTTTTCTGTCACTTAAGCTTGTTTATTTACTTTCAGTGGGTGTATAGTTTCTTGTAGGTCTAATTGTAATAGTCTAAAGCCCGGTTTCACAGACAAGGCTTAAAGTGATTCTTCACCCAAAAATGACACAGATCTCAACACCCATTGACTCCCATAGCAGGAAAAAATACGTTTCGTTCTGTTGTACACAAAAGAAGATATTTTGAAGAATGTAGTGCAGCAAACAGTTCTGGGGCACTTTTGACTACCATTGATTTTTTCCTACTATGGGAGTCAATTGGTGTTGAGATCTATTTGGTTAAAAGCATTATTCCAAATATCTTTCTCTGTGTTCATCAGAACAAAGAAATTTATACACATTTGGAACAACTAGAAGGTGATTAAATGATGACAGAATTTTCATGTTTCGGTGAAGTATCCCTTTAAGACTAAAATGAGAGCTGTCTTAACTGAAAAGAAATGGCCCAAACATATCTTAAAACATGTCATTGCCATTTTTTTGTTTCATTTGTAATGTTTTTATCAAAGGTATTTTATTAAAAGCGACTTAACTATCCTACTTTAACTAACGCATAGTCCTGGCTTAAACTAAGCCTTGTCGGTGAAACCGGGCCTACGTCTTTCAATGCTTTGGCAATATTTGTATCATTGTGTATCAGCAATAAAACTTTACGACATCACTTGTTACTTAGTGTGTGTACAGGTGCAAATAACAATGTATCCATAAGGATACCAAAACAAACGTGTATGTGCGCGCGCGAGTCAATGGGAAGTGTGGGGGTGTCTGACAGGGGGATGGTAAATAACTCTCTCTCTCGGGAAGTATGTAATGTAGTCCCTCAGTAGCGCACCATCTCTTCTCTCAGCTCTGCTCGTGCACGATGGTAAGTGATCGCGCTTTATAAAACGGATTTTTAATCGAAAGTCTTTTCTCTAATATCATCGTGTCCTGCCACAGATCATTCGGACTCTTTCAGCGTGCATCTTACTCTTCGTCGTCTGCTGTTATGCGGAGGTAAGAAAGTTGACCGAATAACAGCAAATATTTTTAAAATTGTAAGACTACATCTAGACAAAAGATTTACATTTATTTGACGCAGTTGCATCAAGTAAAGTGCAAAAAATGCGTCTGGTGCAAAGAATTTTAGTTGTCTGTCTTTAGAAAACCAAAGTGATTCTTCTGTTGTACAGTAGTCTACTGCGAGGTGTGAAGTATGTACTTTAAAGACCAAGTACATAGTTTTACACTTAAAGACATTTTTTGTTATCTATGTTTTGGCTTGTAAAGTATCAGCAATATTGTTTATTTATCAAGTGATGTAAGTGGGAAATTGTCTAGGTTCTATTGTCTTGTCGGTTGTGTGGCCACATGACACTAAGGTTCCCTACAGAGAAACTCTAAAATATCTGGGATATTTCTTTTTTAAGAGCTCAGATATATAACCCTATAAACAGGTATATACCAATTCTCATACAAAGAGCTTTACTCCGTGAGAGTAAACAGAGGAGAGAAGGAAGGTCAGATGTCGTCATCTCTTCAGCAGATGCATAAACAGCTGGTGTTTGTCTTAACAGGTAACAGCAAAATAATGGTTAAGTGTGGTGTAGCTGAAGAGCAAAACAACAACATACGTTACCACCTGGGTGGGATAAGACCATTTTAGCACCGGTTGACTATAACAGATGCACTGAAAGTGTGTTAGTGTGCCTGCGGGGCTGTTTGATTTGAAGGCCTGACATGTGCGCCATCAGCTGGTCTTGCAAGTGCTGACACATGGTTAGACACGGCAGATGTTCTGCTTCTTTCATGTGGGCGCCTGGAGGCCTGTTAAGTCATCGGGAAGAAAGACGCGATGCCCTTTCATTAGAAAGCAAACAACAGGGCTCACGCATTCGGATGTGGAGAGTCATCTCGAGAGGTGAGGGACACAGGGACCGTCTGCTGTTTTTCAGAAATGAAAGCAATTTTGGTATCTAGGTTAGATAAAACGTTCTAACATTTTCTTCACTTTGGATGCATGCAGACAGACAGAAGGTTGAAGGCAAGGCTACTCTGGTACCCCCTGTGGCAGAAAGAGGGGCTTAAGTGTCTTACAGCAGCTGTAAGATAAGCAGGATGCTATCAGATCATTTGCATTTTCTCAGGGTCATGAAGTTCAGAGATACTAGTTGGTGACCCGTTATCCTCAGCATTAGACTTTAGTACAATATAGATCATAAAATTATTAGAAAACATTTGTATTACCTGACAGACATTACAATAATAATTTAACCGATTAAGTTTCATTACTACTATTTCATTACATCATTACTAAAGTTCCAAATCTGTATAAATGTCTTTGTTCTGATGAACAGAGAAAGATATTTGGAAGAATGCTTGTAACCAAATGCTTGTAAAATTGCTTTATACGTTTCTTTGTTCTTTTGAACACAAAAGAAGATATTTTGAAGAATGTAGGACTGCAAACAGGTATGGGGCACTTTTGACATTGTCATTTTTTCAACTATGGTAGTCAATGGTTACAAGCATTCTTTTATAATATCTTTATCTGTGTTCATCAGAACAAAGACATTTTTGGAACAACTCGAGGGTGAGTAAATGATGATAGAATTTGTATTTTTGTGTGAACCGTCCCTTTAAACATAAATGCATTCAGTTGTCAAGCGAGCAAACGGCAGAAAAACTGTATAAAAAAAGGATAAAAATACAAAAACTGCACACTAGAGCTCGCACACTACGTTTTTATTAAATGTTTGGTTTCACCAATGGACAAATCTATAAAGATTTGTGTCTTTATGTGAAAGCACTGTGTCTTTTCAGTTTAGTAGAGATACACTACCATCCATACGTGAACTTGGGTCATTTATAAAAACACAATTCACATTGCGAATTTATCAAAACTATGAATTTACTAAATGTAACTAATGTAACAAATGTATGCATAACAGAACATTATATAAAATGAAAGTTTTGTTGTGTAATAAAAAAAAAAAGTTATGTACTTATAATTGATTTTTTTATCCACATAAAAAAAGATCAAGCAAATGGTTTCGTAGAGATTTTAAAACCAAGGAAAGCATTTCATAAATGGAATAAAATCAGTTAATAATACTGCAAACAAACTTTCTGTAATTCTTTTTGTTTAGCCGAACTTAAAGCTTCGATGCTCTTTTTCATCAAGCTGTGATAAGGTAACTCGCAGATTGTGACAAACGTGTCAAATTACAAAGTGTGTTTGGAATGTAAGGAATGTCACATCACGTCAACTCTCTCTATGAGAGTGTGTGTATTCATTCTGATGTATAGTCTGCTAGAAGAAGACGTGTGAGTCTAAAGGTCTTCCCTCAGATCACATTTTGTTGAGTCATTGGCTGTAGTGAAATTCAACTCGGATCTCTTCTGCTGTCTGCTATTTGAGGCAGCATTTGTAAATATTCTCTTCCTATCTCTATTTACGTTCTCATTGCTTACTCTCTTTGCCTTCATGTTAATATTAATACACTTTATCCTGTATTTAGTACCTTCTTAGTGTGTGCCGGAAAAGGAAATGGAGACTGTATTGAACAAGAAAAATCCAAATTTCCCAAGGAAATGTGCAGTAAAAAATAAATGTTTGCATTTCACCTTTCTTTGCATATGCTTCGTCTGGCACTCGGAATCATCACTTGTATACACGCGCACACGCACACACACACGCACACGCACGCACGCACGCACGCACACACACACGCACGCACGCACGCACACACACACACGCACGCACGCACACACACACACACACCCTCTAACCGTAGGAAAACTGTTAAGTGAGATCACACTGTTGGCATCTAAGACTCATCTGTTATGTAAAATATTCATTGCAGGTGCACAAATTCCCTTATGTGTGAAAGAGAGAGACAGACAGAGAGTGCAACAGAATTCCCCACCCTAACCCACAAACATAATCCTTAAGCTCTTCTCTGGGACATGAGTTCTATTGTGTCTTAGAATCTCCTTGGTTTGAGGGGAAGGTCAGAGTTGGGGGTCAAGGGGCATGAACAGATGGACAGATGTCTCCAGTCAACACATTTCCAGCCATCACAGCATGTTTAAAGACATTCTGTCAATGATAGTAGTTTGCATTTAGGCAGCAAGTGTGTACTTGCATTGGTGTACACTTGCTTGTTCTGTTTTGAAGGGGAACACTTCATTAGCTGACACAATTTTGATAGTTTAATATTTTTGCTATTTGCCAAATAACAGAAGTAACATTTTATTTAGTGTCAGATTCCCGACCAATTGTCAATTGCTTACTTTTTTCCCTTCTTCTGTCTAAGCATACTGCAGACATTTTTCAAAGCTAGATCAAGAGGTTTGTAAGATATACAGTTGCTGATATCTTCACCTGCTATTATAGAAACCCATATTGATTGACAACTAGCTTTAATGCATTAGTTTACAAACCAAAGCGCATGAACAATGATAAACAATACTAATGTACATCCACACACAATGGTAAAATTGTGCTATACAATTAAATATGATTTTCTTTAAGTAATTCATCGAAGTACAGACAGTGCAGATGGTTTGAATGCGTGTGCCATCTGCCGTGTGTGTGTTAGTTTTAAAGTGTGTGACAGCATGTGCTGGTGTATTGTCGTGGTCAGACTCTTTGTTACTCACTCTCTTTATTACATGGCAAAGGTCAACAGATTTGCGTCCCATCTGGAACTGTGTCAAAGGGCTTTTCACTTCTGTCTGGACCAATCAGACAGCATTATAACAGAGCAGAATACGTCTAAGTGTGTGTGTTTAGGTGAGTGGGGTTGTAAGGCACTTAAAGGGATAGTTGATCCAAAAATGAAAATTCTGTCATCATTTACTCACCGTCAGGTTGTTTCAAACCTGTATAAATGTATTTGTTCCAATGAACACAGAGAAAGATATTTGGAAGAATGTTAGCAATTTTCAGTTCTGGGAAATCATCCACTACCATAGTAGGAAAAAACTATTGTATTTTTTTGTTCTGTTGAACACATAATGAGATATTTTGAAGAATTTAGGAAAGCAAAGAATTCTGGGGCACCTTTGACTACCATTTAATTCTTCCTACTATGGTAGTCGATGTCCCGGAACTGAAAACTGCTAACATTCTTCCAAATATCTTTCTTTGTGTTCATAGTCATTTAAAAGGGTATGAAATTACATGAGAGTGAGTAAATGATGACAGAAGTTTCATTTTTAAATTCACAATCCCTGAAGGCATTGTTCTTTATTATTACTCGAGTATAATATTGGAGAATTTGTGTTTTACTTACTCATTACATTCACAATCTAGTCTGCCATCTTGTGGTTAAGTTTAAGTTTTTTTCTCTACTGAATCCTCATGCCTGTGAAATATAAAATTTTACATTCATATGTAAATTGTGAGGTTGCAATTTTGACTAACTGAACTAGGCATACAACCCAAACAGAAAAAACTCAATTTGTTCAAGCGGTGAAAGCCACGCCCAACACCAAATGTCAATGTAACGTCATAGAAACACATGAGTCATATTGGTCCTTGTCTGTTTAAAGATTCGTAATGTTTTTATTTTGTGTATGTTTGTTGTGTAGGTGGTGAGGAGTAAGAGTAAAGTTTGTGCGAATGTGTTCTGTGGAGCCGGTAGAGAATGTGCGGTCACAGAGAAAGGACAAGCCACCTGCTTGTGTGTCGAGGTAAATACAACCCGCACGTCAAACACACATGCCCTCTTCCCACTATCACATCATATACATTTACCCACCCCAACTGATCTGCTTACATAATTCCAATTGTCTTTTTAACTTTTTATCTTTTCTGAGAAAAATAAGATGCCTAGATGAGGTGCACATGGACGTAGAGATGTTTTAATGTCCATGTGCTTTTGTTTAGCAATGTAAACCACACAAGCGTCCAGTTTGTGGCAGCAATGGAAAGACGTACCGTAACCACTGTGAGCTGCATCGAGACGCATGTCTGACCGGACTCAAAGTACAGGTCGCCCATGATGGACATTGTGAAGGTGTGTGTTTGTTTGCTCTTCTAATGTTCCTTTAATGATTAAGTCATTTCTATTACATCATGGAATACAGCATAGGTGTGTTGGAATCGATGCATCTGACTTCTTAACGACCTCGTTTCCTTTAAAAGATCATTATGTTTAGCTGGATCAATGCTTTATGTTTAAATGAAGATGCAACAAACACGCATTTAAACCAATGAAGTCTTATTTTAACCTAGGCTAGTACTTTTTAAATACCAAATCCTTTTAAAGTCGCAGTGAAATTAAAAATTACAATGCCTATTTTTTCATGAAATATTGCTGCGTTTATTAGAAATAGTTTATCAATGTGGGTGATTCTCTTTTTAAAAATCGTGTGCCCTCATAATCTTTAGTTAAAATCTGAAAATGCACTTCCTGTAATGACTATCCATCTTAGATGACGTTTGTTAGACGGCTTGGGTGGAGCATCCGTTAACTCCTCCCCTTTAACTGTCAGTCTGCTGCCACTTCCATTTCAAAATGCAACTGCTGTTTTTATACATCCAGTCAAATCGCAGAGAAAGACGAAAGCAACGCCCACTATTTCTCTCATTCAAAATTCCATTTCACTCGGAAATGAGTCAAAATACGGAAGTAAAAACGATCGCAACTTCCGTTTCACGGGGACTTTAAGGTTGTATAGACCGTTTTATTGGACCCTCGTGCGCCTGACCCAAATGTAACTTCCGGTTTGTGTTTGGCACTCTATTGTTTGTGAATGTGTATCGGAAGTTCAGTTGGGGTCACAAAAGTGCGCATGCACAGTAACGTTTGTTTATGTTGTTAAGACGAAACCGTCCATACAGCACTAAAAATGAATTCTGACCACATGAACTTTGCATAAAGAGCGCCTTATGTTATAAGCTGTGGATGATGAACAAAATCACTGAGATGTTTTTCTTTTTCCCTGTTTAGAGAAAAAACTGGACAAGATTGTCAACAGCCCAAGTGAGTAACACACATCTATGTGTTCTGCAGAACAGAGTACTATAATAAAGTGTGGAGAAATGATTCACTATTATTCAGAATTCTTGGAAAATTAAACATATTTTCATTTTAAGCTCTTCTTGTGGAAAACATGTACAGTCTCCTAGACAATTGTATTTTTTTGACAAATCAGATGTTTTTTTTGTAACTTGTGTGTACTAAATTAACGTTTGTTCGCAGTAGTTTGTTACCTCGCTGACCGTAATGAGTTGAGGAGTCGTGTGATTGAATGGTTGCAGTTGGAGGTGGAGCCTGATGGTTGGTTCTCCAAAGGATCCAACTTCTCAGATGTCCTGCTCAGATACTTCCAGGTCTGTGTTTGTGATTCAATAGATGACTTGATCTACCACTATTCATTTATCACTTTTTTTATTTTTGGATGATAAGCTCCAACTTAAAATTTGAGGCATATGGGCAGACAACAAGAATGATATATTACAGTAATGACTAATGAATTTCATTAAGTGTTTTTTTTGGGGGGGTGAAATAAATGTAGAAAGCGAATGCAATATGACATTTAAATGCATGTGGCAAAGTATACATATTCAATGCAAGATCTCCTTAAGTTTTTTTAAATTACTTTGAATGCGTCTCAGACACTGACAGATTCATTAAAGCAATGACAATGTACAGTATATTCAGTATGTTTCCAAGAAATAACCTCTACAGTCGTCACAGCTTTTATAGAGAAAAGAGCTTCAGACGCCTGTAAAGCATCTGTTCTGTTCTCAATGCTGTTTGTCTCCCAACAGAACTATGATAATGGCGAAGCTCAGCTGGAGTCCTCAGAATTCCTGAAGTTTATTCAGCACAATGAGACGGCCATCAATATCACTTCTCCATATGCTGAGGAAGAAAACAACCGCCTACTTAGGTCAAACACACACTTACACTCATTACTCTTAGTCTTCTTCATATTGTGATTAATGTACAGTAATTGTACAGTGTTACCATTTCTTAAAGGTGCTGTGTGTAATTCCTTGGAGGATCTATTGACAGAAATGCAATTGCTGTGGACATTCAATACAGGGATGTAACAATTCACCGTGAGCCGGTTGAAAATCAATTATAATATGTGACGATTCAAGCCGGTTGAGATGATATTTGAATCGCATTACATGTTTTGAACAGCAGGGGCCGCTGTGTTTACTGCAAACTTGGCAAACACGGATATGCTGAGATTTCTTAAATGTAAAAAAAATCCATGAAAAGCACTGACACAGACTTAGTTTGTTTATTTTAAAGTAGGGCTGTCAATGTTAATGCGTTAACGCATGCGATTAATTTTTTTCAGATTACCGCGTTAAAATATGTGACGCAATTAACGCAACATCGGTTTTTGTCATCCTTTGTATAGCATTACATTATATAATCGCGCTCTTATTCATGTAAAGGCCTTTAAACCATTTAAGCGCTATTTGAAACGGTTGCTTTGACACGTTCTGTGTAGATAGAGACGCAAGACATGGGGCTGTCATGATCCTGTCAGCCTGAACTAGAAATACAAAGAGGACAGGATCATGACAGATTAAATGTGAAATTATAAGAATGTAAAAGTATATTTAAAAACATTAATGTTATGTGTGATTAATCATGATTAATTGCAGAACAAATGTGTAATTAATCCGATACATTTCTTTAATCGATTGACAGCACTATTTTAAACTTTTGTATTAGTCATTTTTTATTTGATTTGGAATTTGAATTTGTTTTAAAATTGCAGTTAAGTTTTGTTATTTGACATAAAATATTTTCTACAAAGAAATAATTGTAATAAAAGGGCAGTTGTTCATTTCTAATTCGTCTCAACTCATTTCGTAAAAATAAATTGTGAATGAATCGTATCGTGAATCGCATGGCATCATGAGCTGAGTGAATCGTTACATCCTTAATGTACACTATACTGTTTAAAAGTGTATGGTCACTTACTCGTTCATTTTTTATATTTTTTCTCCACATTTCAAAATAATAGTTTCCTTTTGGTGCATATATCCTCAAAAACGATTTTTAAGATCATCTGAACATTTCAGCCTGGTGACCCTAAATTTCTAAACAACAGTCTTCATCTCAATAGTCATTTTAACCATATATTACTCTGTTCATTACTTTAGAAGTACACCATAAAAGTTCATTTAATAAACTGCAAACAGACAAAAAAAAGCATTCTTAGTAATGCACGCATAAGAAGGATTTTTAATCACAAAGCATTCAGTCGTAACCTTCATGACAGGTGTAATATAAAAAGTGAAAAAGTGATGCGAGGCCAAGTATGGTGTACATTTAACCCATCCAAGTGCACACACACACCAGAGCACTGAACAGCCCGGGGAGCACGGTGCCTTGCTCAAGGGTCTCACCTCAGCCGTGGTGTTGAAGGTGGAGGAGAGCGCTGATCATTCACTCCCCCACCTACAATCCCTGCTGGTACTGAGGCTCGAACCGGCAACGTTTGGTCTCTAACCATTAGGCCATGACTGTCCCTTTAATATTCACAATACTTAACTTAAAGTACGTACATTTAATCTGTACACTGTCTTGGTGTCTGGTTTGCAGCTGTGAGGTTGAATAACATCTGCTTATTCCACGCAATCTGTGTCAATACTCATATCAGTTTGTTTTACGGCAGGTCCTGATAATCTCTTTCTGACGATTTGGAAAATCTCTGGGCTAGTCTATAAAAAGTCATGATTATGAACTCGCTATCCTCTTGCAGTTCAAGGGGGTGTTTGAACAAAATCTTTACATTTTTTAAATTCATTTTAATAAAGTTGGTCTGATTGATAAATGGCCAAAGTGTCTGTTTGATATATATAACACAATCACATTTATTGTGAATTGATTTATAGGCACTGTAGTGACATCTAAATGGATTTGATTGACTTTAAATGTTTCGAGTTAGGAAAGGCAAATGATTAAATCACTTTCAGTCTTGTTATCTAATCCCAGACAGTCATGTGATGTAGGACACTCTTCAATGTCTATCACCAGCCTGGTAGCAGAAATGTTTTCTTGAAAAATGGAGCCATCGGTGGTAATGGTGTGGTTCGTGTCTTTTACAGGAGTCTGTGTGTGGATGCTCTTATTGAGCTGTCTGATGAAAACGCCGACTGGAAACTGAGCTTCGAAGAGTTCCTTAACTGTCTCAGACCTGGATTCAACCCTCCCGAGAGACGTGAGAACAATAACCACCATCTTTACTTTCTATAGCGTGGTCTATCACTGCTATGCAACAAAGGTTAAAGTGTTGTTTTGTGTTTGTCTGTGTGTGTTGTTTAGATTGTGCTTTAGAAGACGAGACATATGAAGATGGAGCTGAGACTCAGGTGGAATGCAACCGCTGCGTCTGTGCCTGCGGGAACTGGGTCTGCACTGCTGTCACCTGTGATGGTGAGCCAGACTCTGACCTGAGAGATATTAGTCTTGTGTTCCTGATCTTGGCTTTGAGGCTGGGATTTGGAAATAAATATAAAGATCTGTCTTTTTGTCAGGTTTAAATAGGTTACCTGCTCTAGATGAAATGGATGGAAATGACCAGGATATGACAGAAGAGGAATGGACTCGAAGAGTGGCCGAACTCAATAAACTTCAGGTTGGTACAATGCATGACATGTTCTGTGTGAATGGGTCTAAAGCGAACAAAATGCCTGACCTTTTACTTTCATTTTGACAGGAAACTGCGGAGAAGATGAAAGTGACCACCAAAGATGTGTGAGAGAAGATGGAGGGGAACAGGACAAAATGAGTCCAGATCTTTAATCTCAACTATTAGTTTAATGAAATGGGGTGGTTTAAATGAATATTTTCTTGTTGGTTTGCTAATTATTGCATTTTTTAAACATTTTTCTTTATATGGTTTTTAGTTTTTTTATTTGTTTGTCATACTATTTTAAGACACGGCAATGTAAGGTTACTGTAAACTATTTGAAAATAGTGTTGCTCTACATTCTGTGTAATGTTGATATTTTTGTAAGGCAAGAACAACATGTTTGCTTTACAATTAAGGCAGTTGGAGAGAAGTTTGAATGCAGCTCATGTTAGAATGCGTTATTTAATACCTGGCCAAGTTAATGACGCCTGACTGGCAAATATAAAACAATGTAAGTAGTCAGACTGAGGAATGCATATAAATTAATAAGGACATTTTATAGATAATACCTCATATCAAAATGTATCATTTAAATAATTTAGCTTGCACAGGGTGTGAAAACCTACAGTGAGAATGTCAATGTCAAAATCCAATTTTTTTGTCGGAATTGATTGGCAATGTTTTGATACACGTTTTACATTGCATGAAAATTATTTTTTGGATGGTTATGGGTTTTTGGATCGTGAAATTATTTTTAATACATGCACATTTTTACAAAGAATTTTGTACAAAAAATCTCATAAAATGCCAATAAAGAGTACTGTACCTCAAATGTCTCGTCTCAGCAACAATCAGTAAATAACAGAGTAATACTGAGTATATTTAGTAATGCATTTTGCAGTCATAATGATAGACAGACTCCGCATTTCCCGATGGATCGTGAGTCAACATCGCCGCCATATTGCAACAGGCAACACATACATTTAGTAAAATGGTTGAATAAAAAAAAGCACAAATACATTTACACTTCTCCACCGATTTCAGCCGTGAGTTTTCACAATTTTGGTTCACGATAAAAACATTACTGACTATGAAAAGCAAACCAAAGACAACGTTTTATGCTCCACGTAGATCGTAAATCATAGCAATCCCTTGAGAAATGTCCTCACCAATATGGCGTATCGCAGCAACGGACCAAAGCGCTCAATGCGGTGGCACTGATGAAAACCAAACCAGCACTTGCTGTGAAGCTTGCAGCGTTGCGCAAGACTCTTATGACAGCACCGCACTTTCATCATGTTTGCTATGGTCATACAAGCAGAATAACCAACCATTGACTCCCAGAGGCGTGACAGCTAGTGTACGCTCAGATAAAACCGTGTCCCGTGCACTCAGCTACAGTGTTAGATATGTGAATGGATTATATCTTATTTTTGTCTGCTTTACTGTATTTTGCATTTAGTTATGGCGCGTTTCTCAAGCATGGACGACAGGTGCGCTGTGTTGAATCTATCGCGTCTCCATCTCGACGACATGAACTTGGAACACATCGTGGACAGTAAAAGAAAACAAATTCAACAGCTGCATCTCGCTTATAATCGTTTATCTCTTCTTCCTCCTTCTGTCTGTCTTTTATCCAACTTGGAATATCTGGACATCAGCGATAACGGCATCACATTAATACCAGAAGACTTTATACGGTTAACGAACATAAAGACGCTCGTGGCGAAAAACAATCTGCTGGATGAATCGTCGTTTCCAAAGGATTTTGCGTGCATGCAGATGGAAACTCTGAATCTGAGTGGAAACAGGTTTGGGGATGTACCCATGCAGTTTCTCAAACTCACCAAACTGCAGTCGCTCTCACTTGGTGCTAACAGATTGAAGAGCATTCCTCCAGAAATAGAGAATCTGACCTGGTATGTGCCTGTCCAAGTATAATTATAGTTTGAGCATTTTGGAATAAAACAATGTTTAAACAAATGGAAATCAATTTGCTAAAAAAATGGATACTATAGGCTACTTTTACTACAATAAAACCATGGTAAATGTTTATATAATAATTATGTACATAAAATCTACTTTGTGCCAGTAGAGATTTCAGTCATGGCTCAACTTTTACAAAAATATTACAGCGTTACTTTTTACATTTTATGGCCCGCGTTTGTTTTTGGGTCATTTAGAGGAAAGACTAACCTAGCATGAGACAGCAAAATAGTAACTTTTATACAAATTACATGACAACACATTATTTGCTCTTAAGTTAATGATTCAATCCCACCCCAAACTTCAATGTTAAAATAAGATCAGTAACCTACGTGTTGCTAAATTTCCTCTTATCTGAATTTGAATGTCTGAACTTTGCATTTCCTTCCTTTTTTGGTTATTTTTCCTTTGAGAATGTTTGTCTTCATTGTTTAATATGTCGGGTATTGATCACCACTATACTTTAAACACTGATTCTTTACATAAGACAAGTAAGTTTCCTGTATCCAATAAGTATCGACTTTTTGTCTCCCTGAGCGGTTTATCAAACACAAAAACATTCACAATGACTTCCTATACAGCTTTGGTATAGCTCAGATGTTTGTTGTGTCCAGTCTTGAGATGCTGTATTTGGGAGGAAACCTGATCTCCTCGATCCCACCTGAACTGGCTAACCTCACCTGTCTGAAATATCTGGTTCTGTGTGACAATCGCATCCAAAGCATCCCGCCCCAACTCAACAGGTAAGGTCTTGCTCTTTCCATTACACGTTCTCAGGTCAAATAGCTTAATAACAAGAGAATCGTATGTCTTTCAGACTGCACTCCCTGCTCTCTCTCAGTCTTCATAACAACCTGCTGACCTTCCTCCCTCGTGAGATCCTCAGCCTCGTGCATTTGCAGGAGCTCAGTCTTCGTGGCAACCCACTGGTTGTGCGCTTTATCAAGGACATGACCTACAATCCTCCTTCCCTATTGGAGCTGTCCGGTCGCACAATCAAATCACACAACCTCCTGTACCTGACGAATGACCTACCGTCCAATCTAATCCATTATTTAAACTTGGCAAGTGAGTGTCCGAATCCGAAGTGTGCAGGTAGGCGGCCAAACCACAGCGTAACGGTTTGTGGAACAGTCAAGTTCTTGGATATTCAAGGCGCTTTGTTTCTTGTCTCGCAGGTGTTTACTTCGACTCGTGCGTGAGGCACATCAAGTTTGTGGATTTCTGTGGGAAGTACCGCCTGCCGCTCATGCATTACCTCTGTTCTCCTCAGTGCTCCTCTCCGTGCAGCTCAAATCCACAGAGCGAAGCAGAGTCGGAGGACGAGAACAGCGTACCTCCAGACAGACTCCAAAGAGTACTGCTGGGATAGGACGGACCTCAAACGGGAACACTTACATCTTATATGATTTCAATTTAATACTGAATGTGTTCATATCTATACAGTATGAAACGTATGGCTTTTGGGCTCATCACAGGTCCCTGGTGACACCCCTGCCTAAAACCTTTAACTTTTTTAGTGGCTCAACCATAAAAGCACTGTTTATTAAGATTAAACCGTGTTAAACTCATTTTCATTTATTAAGTTGTTTTACACTAATAAAGTGTTTGCATATAAAACCACTGTTGCATCACTTTTAAAAACAGTATTAAGGATTTAGTCTGCTACATACATACAAGCTGTACTACTGACAAATGAAGAACAAACTGCTTTTTTGCAAACTGCTACTTTGCTCTTATGGAAAATGTGATCAATACATGAAAGGTTATTCTTTAACCTTTCCTTTGTATTGACTGTCAAGACTCTTCGGTCCAAAGGTTGGATACTGAAGTTCTCAGGATTGATGCCAAATATTTCTCTGAGGATGTATAATGTTTATATACACTGACTTGTTGCCAAAGATTTGCTTAGTTGCAATGTTTTAAGAAGCAGATGTAGTTAACAGTATCTAGTTTCTAATGATCTGTTGAATAATCTTAATAATAATAAAACAAAGCTATGTACTCTTCATAGATAACATATCAGTCGTGTGTGTTTCTCATCAGCTCCAGCTGTTATCTAGTGTGTGTATGACCTTTTGGTCTTACAGTTATGCTCATTTTAACAGTATTGCACATGCACAATACCGCATGGGTGAATGTGTGTGGCTTTGTCTGAGAGCGTTATTGGGTCAGTGGGTTCATGCCTTTATGGCCAAGTTTATTCTCAGTCTGCTAACAGCTGCTGCATTTATCACAGATATCACTCGTTTATACCATTTACGACCTTACGGTGACATGTGAAACTATAATTTTAAAACCTCTGCACTGAGTTGAGGAACGTGTCCATCTTTGAAATAAAAAGACGGTTTACAGTGCGAGTCAGCGATTTCTGACCTTCACAGATCGAAATCAGAAACCGAAGGGTCGCTTTTAATCGGTTAAGTTACACAGATACTTTGAGGTCCATACTAGTTAGTCCACATAGTGATAAGTGGTCCCTGGTGGTCTAGTGGTTAGGATTCGGCGCTCTCACCGCCGCGGCCCGGGTTCGATTCCCGGTCAGGGAACGTAGCTTTTCCTATGCAAATGCCCATTCTACACGATATCAGGGTCACCTGAAAAATATAGGTGATATAAGCCTGAAATTCAGAGATACTTCTTGTAGTTTTGAAATTTAGCACTGTAAATGTGAGACAAGTATGATCTTTCTATCTCAGGGGGAACAGTATCTTCAAATAGAAATTAGTAATGATTTAGTCCAGCAGGTGGCAGTAATGGATAGTATAAAGTCGAGTGCATTTGCTAAGGAAGTCTTGTTTTGTAACTTGTAGTGTACAAAGCTCAATACAAACATTTATGCCATAGCGCAATACAAATCTTAACAAACGATTCATCATTTCTGAAACACAAAAACAGAAAAATATATAAATATATTAAATATAAATATATAACAATATATAAAACTTGTTACTTGTAGGTTACTTGTATGCGATGAGTGTTCCATGTGTAGCCAGCGAGAAGGTTTTACCTAAAGTCGTGGGGTTACACATGGAATAATAACACCAAGACCCGCAATCCTTTTCTCTTTATTTGTGGTCTTTTGAACAATACAAATAGTAAAAGATAAATTAATAAAAAAATAATTAATTAGAGCGGTTTGAAATGCAAAAAGATGACATTAATATATAACTAAATATGTTTAAATATCAAATATAATTAAATAAACATACAAAAGAGTGCAGTTTTACGCCTTTGTTAAGATCATGCCTTCTGTGACAGGATTGGCTAGAAAGCCTCCTTGTTGTCCGCTATTGGTCAGATGAAAAGTCACTCGTCTAGTCGGTCCAACCATAGGAAGCAGAGAGCCGCTTCAGGGCGGGGCTTGTGGAAATACGCGCGAGTCTTCCTAGAGCGTAATGTGACGTGTTCTCATTAATATTAATAAGTCCTTGGCGGAAAAACACAAACACGAGGCTAGTCCTTTTTGTAGCTATTTATTTCAGCTCAGTATATTTCAAAGAATTTATTTAATGAACAGCGAAACTGAAATGCACCTCAGTGCTCAGCATCGATCGATGTGTGATGTCTAATGGCGGATGTTGATGAGCTCCCATCTATGCTGTGGGGTCTGGACACTGTCTTCTCAGCATACTCCAAACTTTACATCATAGACATCCTAGAAATGGGGGAGTCCAGACAAGTGCCTGGTAGGATAAAAACAACAGCTTTGTGGTACTGTTCACTATTAGAACTGAGACCCATCTTTACCGTCACAGATGATCAGACTGTTCCAGATTATAAATTATTACAAACATTACAAAATAATAAACGATATGTCTCGACATATGGTCACATGGTTATATCAAATTTCCTGAACATAACAGCACAGTTACGAAAAGTTGTATCATGTTGTTATTGGTTATCTGCTGTTATTAAAGTACTATACTGTACATGTGAGATGTGTTCTTCTTTATATCATTTTACATATTGATATGTTTACTTTGCACTTCCTTATCAGTACAACAATGAAATTGTCATTTAACCAACGTTTTCTAGGTGTTTACTTCTATAAGACTCATCCAGTATCCCAGGTGGATGTACTTGGGACAGTTGTTTGCAAGAGGGAGAGAGAAGATTTCTATTGCTATGGAGGTAATCTGAGTGTGAAGAGCATGAATGTCCTTTGAAGTGATAAAGAATATCCTAATACTAGGATTGTAATTTATTGAAGCTTGTCTGTTTATTTTCATCACGCAGTGGACGATAGTACTGGTGTTATAAACTGTCTTTGTTGGAAAGATGAGAAATGGAGAGATCAGGGGGAACCAGCAACATGTAAGTTACACAAAATGCTCAGTTATTTCTCTCCATACAAAAAAGGAATATACTGTAAAATCTATAATATATGGCATATAGTTGATAAATGCATAAGATGTCCTGCTGGGGACACTGTATGGCTAAAAATATTGAATTCTCCTAAATATCTACAAAAGAATCGTGTAAATGATATTGTCGCTGTAGGCAGAAATTCTAGTGTAGCCTCTGGAGGATTTAATATTGAAGATGAACTCAGGCGGCTGAAGGAGACTCAACGGAAGAGCTCTGTACTCGAGATCGGAGACCTGCTCAGGGTTCGAGGAGCTGTCAAAACCTCTCGGGGTCAGAGGGAGATTAAAGCCTCCTGCTTTTGTGAGTAGATGGCCATGCGGTGATACTGGGACAATAACATGGTTACTGTGTGAGAATATAAATGTTTCTAGTGTTTATTGTTTAATGATCAGGTTTGTATGCAGAACAAATATATTGTTTTGCTCTTTTATGAAAAAAAATGTGTTAGACAAAGTGGATGACCCTTTGATGGCCGTGCAGATCTCACGTATGCTGGAAATGCCTCAGCTGTACAGGAAGTGGTACGATAAGCCGTTCCAGGTACCAGGTGATGAGCTGGGCGCCAAAGAGTAAGTTCTGTTTTTTACATTGCGTTAAACTGACGTTTAGCAAGTTTACACTGCATCTACTTGCAAGAAACGACACAATGTGCGTATGTACATTTAAGTTCTTATTAGCGTGCACAATTTTGGATTTTTTTAACAATTTTTTTACAGGGCAAGCGGTTCTACAAATTTCCAGATTTTGGTGTCTCGATCAGTTGTCACCCTTCAGGAGTTCCTCTCTGAGAAAGGGGTGGCCAGATTTCGACCTTATGATGTTGAGTTCCTTTTACATCCACTGGTCCAGAACGCTGTGACAGACCAGGTACTGGGTCTGACGCTGACCTGCCATGAACTCCTGACCTATAATACGGACACATAATACACAACTATAGTGCTAAATATGAATGCATAAAGTTACCAAGAATCTGTCCTTGTTCAATGTCACTACTCCTGGCTGGGATGTAATAAGATATAACAGCCAGGAATAACGTGTGGTTGGCACAGCAGGGGAGATCATGTTGTAATGTTTGATGGCAGCAGGCGGAACGGTCATATTTAATGCCTTTATGAAATCTCCTCTGAGATGCTGTTTGTCTGGAGATTCAAGGACAACAACAACATATGGTGGTGATGAGAAGCTCATAAACGCATTTTCTAACAATTTGATAAAAAATTACATGGAATATACATGGACAAAAATATTGTGCATTTACATTTACTTTGTCAAATGTTTTATTTTTATTTCATAAATTTAAGATTAAATTGGTGTTTTGAACGATGTT
Organism: Triplophysa rosa; assembly: GCF_024868665.1. Lineage (NCBI taxonomy): Eukaryota > Metazoa > Chordata > Actinopteri > Cypriniformes > Nemacheilidae > Triplophysa > Triplophysa rosa. The sequence continues at coordinate 28,227,900 of NC_079893.1, read as the reverse complement.
GTGAGGTTGATTTGATAATGAAACGTTACGTTTTGTCTAAAGGAGTCAGATCAGCCCGGGCCGTCATTTCCCTCGCAAATCCGAAATGTGTTGAAAGAGACCCTAGGCCTCCTCCAGGAAGACGGAAAAATATTCCGCAAAATTCGAACCCAGGATGAAGTCTACAATGTATGTACAGGCACACGTGTGATTTCATAATGTGTGATGTCATAATAAGAGAGAAAAGCAGTGGTTTGACTCATCTCAGGAAAGTCTTGCCTAGTGTTTGAATCCCACAATGCTTTATACATTTTTAGGGCTGAACTGAATTATATTACTAGAATTTTGAAAAAATAATTACATTGAATGTGGTTTGACTAATTGTATTTTTATTTTTCTCGACTGCTGTAGGTAACTGAACAAGACAAAGATCTCCACACAGTGATCAAGAACATTTTACGAGAAGATACTAAAAGGGAAAAATGTATGTATTTTTGCATACTTGTTTTACATACTAAAAACACAACATTTGAAATACTTTATTCTGATTGGCAAGTCGCTCCATCATGCGGTGTCTTTCTTCTTACATGATAAAATTATTGTAAACTAAATCCACATTTGGTGTAGTTATGTAGTTATTAGCTACGCAGTAAGCAGGATAGTGTAGTCAGCCAGTCATGATCTGAATATTATGAAGCAAAATATGTTAGCAGAAGACCTCAAATGTTGCTCTCTTGCAGATGCTGAGAAAGGATGTCATATCCTGCACTTATTGTCCAGCATAAGACAGCACTACAGCCAAAACATAAGTCGCGAGGCCCTGCAGGCGGCACTGACGTTCTTGGAGTGCAACAGCGACATTATCAGCACAACTGAAGCTCACTACACCATTCTGTAGCTTTAGTGTTTTAATAAAAAAATGTTTTTTTTTCACCCAGAAATGAAAAGTTTTGTCATTGTTTATTCGTCCTTGTATCGTTCAAACCCCAGTGGATATCTTTGTTATTCTAAACCAAAGCAAACATTTTAAAAGCGTTTTTTGTTGACAATGGTAGGGTATTGTGAGCATCGTTTCTGAAGCTTCAAATGGAAGCATTCTCAAATAACACCATGCAATATTCCAAGTGTCCCAAAGGCATACGAATGGACAAAAATATCTGTTTTGGTCCTGAAAACAAAGAAAGCCACAGTAGGTTTGACCAACTTAAAGAGTGTAAATGATGTAATTTTTTGCGTCAACTATCCCACTAAAGAATAATGTTCAAATGATTAAACTATTCTATTTATAAAGTCTATTGGCTTTGGTTCTATTAATATATTCTTCTTACACAAATAACTATATACACAGCATTAAAAAGAGATCTTTAGGCACAATAGTTACAAATTGTAGTTACAATTAATGCACATTAGAGGGCGGCGTGAGCTGTGAAATTCGCTACCGTCGGCGTGAGCACATCTGTCTCTATGCCGCGTTCTGCTCATTTCATTCTTATTGGTAGATAGCCGTTTATCTATTAAATCTCAGCCTCGTTAATTGGAAATCTACCTGTGACTACAGATGTGCAGTTTATCTTATATCAAATGTCTCTTTATTTAGCTTGTTAAACAGGCTAATTTCAGTTCAGTGGTTCATATTTACTCAACAGCTGCCCTTCAAACGCATTAGCTCAGACCGAAAGAAACACGCACTCTCGTTGTCTTTTGTACGAGTGGAGACAATGATATAATGTTTTTTTCGCTCTTGAACTGCAACAGAGCCCCTGTCGAAAAGCCCAACCCCATTTCCCAAATATCCAAGCGTGTGTGCGGCTCGCGCTTCCTGCCGAGCACTGACTGCGTTCTCCAGCGAGCACGGACCTCGCGGTGAATTGAATGCGCGTCCTGGCCTCAATGACGCGCTCCGCTCACGTTTGACGAGACCCCCCCCCCTCACTCCAGGTAGACTACAGTAGTCCAAGCAACACAAAGGATACGCGCCGATCCTCAAGTTATCCGTTCAACGACGCTTCGATTCGGATTCCACAACGAGAGCGCAGAACGCGTCTGGATTCGGCTGGCACGCGCAATCGTAGACTCGTTCTCAGAGCTATGGATATTATTAGGATTTGCGTTTTCCGCAGCCGGATATAAGTTTCATGCCCTGCTATTATATACTAGCTCTTTATCTGTATCAGGTCCAGACTGCAACAGTCGTGCGCGCTCATTGAAGAAGCACAGCGATATTATTCGCGCAAACGCGTTGGTGACCGTCCTCGCGCAGGGAATTTATTCAACCCGTCTCATCGTTTGATCGCCAAAATGCAGTTTCGCACAGTTTTGGATGTTAAAGTGGTGGATGTGGAGAAGAGGAGGAATCCATCCAAACATTACGTGAGTTGGCTGCCTATTTACATTTTGCGTCTTTCTCGAACCTGATGCGTTTCTTTCTGTAGCCTGCGGATAGACATCTGGATACCGACGAATAACATTTTCTGTGTCACTTGTATGAAATCGTGCAGCTTGAACTCATTGACACCCTTTAACACTTGTTTTGTATGTACCTGATATGAGTCCGAGAGATAATGGTTATTGGTGACGACGTGTGGTTTGATCAGATGGCGTCATGCAGTAACACCGCTGGCCTTTCAAGCTCAGCTGTAAGGGTCTCTCTCTTAATAAACTTTTATTCACATTGTCCAGAGTCACACCCCCTTTCGGACAATTTAGGCCACAACAGATTTCGAGGTTTGGTGGCCTGAAGAAGTACCCATATATGGCTGGAGTAGAAGCGTACGTATTGCCTGCAAAAAATGGGCTCTGAGGTTTCTTTTAAATATTTATGATAACACGCTTGGCAGGCATATATGCAGGGCCATGTTGTGGATTAGCAATAGAGTAGGTGTGTTTAAAGTATAGGTGAAATGAAGTTCAGAGTTTCTTATGTGGTGTGGTCCCTTTTGGCATTGACAGCATTTACTTGAGCGGGGATGTTTGTGCAAAACCTTATGGTCCGTGTTATTCCTGCGAGACTTGAGGAGGTCCTGAAGAGCATCTCGAGCGCCTTTAAAGAAGCCCGGAAATCCAGTCTTTTGTACAATAGGGTCAGTGTCCTGAAACGCCCCGTTTGAGCTCCGAATTGAACAGGAAAATCTCAGATTTGAACTTTTGGTTTTACACCAAACTCTGATAACTTGAAATTGTGATTTTGACATGTTGATTTCTAGACACCCTGTTCACCATCAGCCTTTTGTTTTTGTGTTTTAACTCCAGCAAGCTACAACTATTCTCAGATCAGCGTTAGTGCAACAACCTTCCCCCATTGCCATGATGGGATTCGGTGCATTCTCCCGGGAGAGCGAATACGCAGTCCCTTCCGCAGACTCTGGAAAGAGTAAAAAAAGAAAGGCAGTTGTTAGGTCTCATTAGCAATGTTTGTCAAACAGCTGGCTGTGCTTTCCGTATGAGATGAAGGGAGAGAAAGGAGGAGGGGAACTGTGAACCCACATGCTCTTGTTTTAATCCCCAGAAGTGGTCTTGACTTCCTCTCTTTGAATGGAAGCTCGGCTGTTTTTAGACAAAACATATGAGAACTTTTTTCTTTTCGTACTTAAGACAAGTAAGGTTTAAGCGCATGGAAGGATGGTAGAGAACGGTCTCAACCACAGGTTTGTCATCGTGAGTCAGTTAAGGATTTACGAAAAATAGGAGTCATGCAATGGAATATGTTTCATGTTTCCAGGCAGGAAGTCAACACACAAACACTCCTCATGGTGGATGGAGTTGGTTGTGTTATTTCTTAAAGGAGCCATGAATTAAAACCACAATTTTAACCCGAGATTTTGTTGTGTAAGAGGGGAATCGTATTCAAGCGAACATCCTGTAAGTGTCAGAACTGAAAACGCCCTTGTTACTGAAATTACAACTGTTATTGACACCAGGCTCAGCGAACGCCAGGTCCTGGAATGCACCTATCTATTGATGGTTGAACACCGCCTCCACAGAAGAATATCAACGACTACTTCTCTAGCCCCGCCCACTGGTTCGCGCATGACTTTAGCCACACATAGTACACACTCCCGCATTTGTGATGATCGACAAACTGGTAACCATAGCAACATATTTTTCGGCTAAAGATTCGTTTTGTCCATCAGTTTAAACTAAACTGCTGATATGCGCTCTTTTGCTGTGTTGCCATGTTTGTTATTAATAAGCGCTTTTATGCTTGTTGTTTGGTCTTAGATCAAAAAGCCTCGGCACTTAGGTCTTAATAAATGGTCTGTTGCAGATTTTAAGAATTTTTGGTCTTATAAAATATAGAAACAATTTGCATTTTAAGGTTTGTTTTTGTCTTGGCTTTATTTGCTTATTTTTTTCTGTGAAGATCTGGCAACCCTGTCACTTTAGCGAAGGGCTCTCCAGAGCGGCTACCGTGTCATATGTGCAAAAGTGAGGACTTCTTTCACTGTTATTTTTATTTAGAGCGACCAAGCAACAAACATGCAACATTGTGCAGCGCCTGGTTGTGGAAGAACACAGTCGCTTCCTTCGGATTCTGATATGCGTGGTTGAAGTTTATTTTTAAGTATGTTCCTGCTCACGTGGGTGAAACATTGAGCATTTGTTCGCTGAGAGACTAAAATTAAAAAGCAGTGCTGTGCAGTCAATATTGTATCCGACAGGAATGGCGCAGCAATCGTATGTGAGTAAAACATATTTGTACTATGCGTCACTATTGCTTTGTTAGAGATCGCTTGATATGTTCTTATAATGTGTAACCTAACATTACGTGTCTAACCAAATTCACAGAAGGCTCAAACTTTACTTCCAAGTCTTCAATGCGGCACGCCCATTAAAAAGCGTTTGACAAGACAGCCTCAAAACCCGGGTAGAAAATAGCCTATTACTTATTGATTTTGATGTTTTCGTATGTAAAAACCACGCGAATGTCATAAGCAGACCTCATACAACAGTATAAAACAATAAACAAGCCCAGTTCAGGACACCTTTAATAAGAAGAATAAGAATAGTGTGTGATGTGTTTTTTCACACACATACACACGCACGCACACACACACGCACACACACACACACAATTCATTACAGTACCCTGATTCCCACCAGAGACCCATCGAGATGTGTGTTGTGTGCGAGCGTTTTGAGGCTCTCCCCAGACAATCTGCTGCCTTGACAGCTTTTGTCCATGACACATTTTCTTTACCGTTTCCATCTGTTAGATTACCGTTATTGGCCACAACAAGAAAATCATGCTACGACATGCCACGCTGAGATTGTGTTGTGTGTATCATGCCCTGCGAAACACTGTTATTGACTGTGAAAAGGGACAGAGGCCATGAACTCTGAGATCTGAGTTCAACCCAAAATGACTTTTTGTATTTACTCATCTCTGTGAGTAAATGAAAGCATTTGGGGATCAGGGGTTGTCACTCCAAAAAGCACTTTAAAGACTGGAAATCTTCTAATGCCATACAATTTGGGGGCGAATGGACCAAAATTAATTTCAAGACCTCAACTTCTTTGGTATTGTAGCTTGCTGTACAAATCTCAGTTGCACTTCAGGTTTGACATCATTGACAACAAACATTGTTTTTGTCGTTCCTCGCTAAAATCTGCATGGCTTTTGAAGATTTTAGGGTTGTGAGTGCATGGACTGCTTTATAATCTCTCATTTCTGTTGTTATAGTTTTGCCTTCAGTTTTATAATAAAAAATATTTTAAATAATCTGTCGATTTCACGTTAAATGTGGGGTTTTTTTTAGCAATTTTTATGTGCATTTGTGATTTTATAACTTATTTAGTTCATTTTTATTTTGCTTTGTTAGTTTATTGTTTTATTTCAGTTTTAGTTTAGTTTAATTTATTTTCAGTTAATAATTTGATTATTTTTTTATCTTATTTCAGTTTATTGCTGAGGCAAAGTTTCTTATTTTAGTTTAGTTTTTCAAATAATATTTAGGCAGATTTTTTTACTTGATTTCAATTATCAGAAATGTTTGGGGTAGTACTCATGTATGGTGTGACCTGTACAAAAAAACTGTACAATGAAGGTAAATGTCTTTATATTATAATTATAAATATTAATAAAATAAAATAATATAATATATTATAAACAGTTTGTTTTCTAAAGGTTTGCAATGTCACACAATTGGACACATGTGTGGAATATTTGTCAACTACCCTTTTAGTTTTTAGTACAACCTTGAACAGCATATAGGTTTGGAAAAAGAAAAACCCAGATTTTTCTTTTCTTTTTTTTGTTGCTGATTTGTCCCTATAAAGCATCCCCCTTCCTCCAAAATCATTTAGATCCTCCATTTATGTACTGACAAAAGACTCCGGGTGCATCCTGTCTTTCGTCGCCTGTCTTTAATTTCCATGTTTTCCTTTCCATTCCTTTCTCTCCTCCTCCTCTTCTCTTGTTCCCTGTCCAACATGACATCTCGAAGCTCTGAAGCTCATTGCCTTTTTCTGTACAGTTGATGTCTGTAGCGGAATAAACTCTATTGCTTTCGGTGCAGCTTGATTACATCATCGAGAACAAATGATTCCAGAGCCGCTGGTGACAACATGTGTGGGCAGGAAGTGAGCAGCAGGCATCGTGGGAAATGGGTTCTTCTCTCAGAGTAGCCCAAAAAGATACGAAGTTATTCTGCAAATGAATGTTGCGTCACGCTACATATTTGACAGCGTCTGTTTAATAGATACGCTTGGAATTATGTGAACTAATGAGGATGTTTTGTGGTTTTATGGCCTGATGTACAGAATCGGGCTTTGTGAAAGGGCACTGGGATGGAAGATGAAATTGGCGTGTCTGAAAAGCCGTGTAGGTGTAATGGAGCTGAGAAATAGCAGTGAAATGGTCCTTCTCTATCAATTCTGTCCGTGCCGCACTGTTACACATTTGGTAGACGAGTCTTGCGGTGAGGGATGGCAATTCACTCCCAGGTTGAGTCAGTGAACATGTCCCATTTCCATTAGCAATAATCAAAATTATATTTATCGCTATTTATTGGTATGTTGACTATTTTATCGATTTATTGGTATAAGCAGATGAACGTGTTTTAAAAAGAATGGTTTCACAGCCAGTTTTTTGGACTTCCGTTTGGAACATAACTACGTAGTTGCCCTGATTGTTGTCCCTTCGAAGCGCACTTAGTAGACACAATCTATGTCGTTGGGAACCTTCCAGTTGTTTTTGTACACTGACACACTTATATAGTATTATTTGGTAACACAAGGTTGTATTTGTTAACATTAGTTACTAACAAAATATACAACTTAAACGTGCCACTGGCTACAGTGCGTTATTGATACCATATTTGCAGTTGAGAAAACATAGATTGACCATTAATGATGATGTCAGTAGTTGGTTTTTGACTTATGATTTAGTTTTGGAGGGCAGAAAGCTCTGAAAGGCTAGAGGTGATGACACTGAAAAGCTTACGTGTACGCTGACTTGACACCTTTTCAACTGCACTTCTCCAGGAAACCCTTCCACTTCCTGTACCACATCCCTTCTGGATGCTGGAAATCTACTCGTTTGCGTTTGCACATAGTGGAAGAGGTCAAGAAAAGATGGCCAGTGGCTGCAGGAAACTGGAACTGAACCGCAAAATGCAAAAGAATGATCCTGTCACGGGTTTATTTGGCAGAGATGATGTGAGATGTGAGGGTCATTCAGCCCAAATGTTGAGCACATTAATCCATGAGGTGGATCGGAAAGTTCCCTTTCATCTCTTTCTCCCTATGTACGTGATGTTTAATTAATGATTTACAAGCCTGTGGGAAAATTAGCCTTTGAGAAGCTCATTACCAGTGACCCCGCCTACAGTTCTGCATCTTAAACTGTGCAGTAAACATTCACCCCCAGAGATCTCCAGTAGGTGCTGGTGCCAACCTTTTTATTTGATGGGAATGTCTTTGTAGGACAAACAATGTTTTTTATGTCACATTATCAGATATCAGAGATGTTGTAGGCCATTTTTAGCTATGGGCAGGAGTTTATTTTTTATTATGTGACAACCTAACTGCTGGCCAGTTTGTTTGTTAAAGATGCAATCTGAATGTAAAAATCCTAATAAAAATACTTAAAAAAAAAAAAAAGATGCAATCTGTAACTTTTTGCTTAAAATAAACAAAAAACTGTCATTTATTAAGGTTAGAACATACCCCGGTTCACAACGGTAAACTTGTAATAATGATAGATAAGTTGAGCGGTTGGGTACAATTCGGCAGAAAATGTTAGTCGGACGTCATTTGACATCAACTCACGTAAAGAAAAGAACATGAAGTAACATGCAATTTTATGTTTCAGACAGAGATGATGACGTAGAAGAGAAACTTACGGATTGCAGCTTTATTGAATTCTATGATGGTATGAATGTAGTACAATCAGACATATGGTAGATGGATAGGCTTTTATATGTCTCGAAATAGTTTCTTTAGGCGGGGTTGACTCGCTTTAGTGGTAAGGCCTGTACTTTAAGCCCCACCAAGACTGCTTAAAGTTTCCTCATCCTTTTCTTTATGACAAATCTGAAGACCTTCACGAGTAAGTTTCTCTCTCTGTTTTCACCTTGTATAAAGCCAAAATCTGCATATATTGCAAAGCTGGTGTTTATTTGAAAAATATGTGGATTTTTGACATATTACTGTAGTATATTTATTAAAAAAAGCTTCGGTTTTAGCATCACGTCTCGGTATTCAGACCTGGTTTAAGAGTGTTTATACTGACTTCTTATAAGTGGTGTAAATGCATATTACAATTTTTTACATGTTAAGGTTTTTTTTATCAGTGGATGATGAGCTTTGTCTGGTTCCATATTTTGTGGATTATTGATGATTGCCTGGAGGTTCTGAAAAACCTAAAACAGGTTTTTATCTGTGAGCACTGCATGTCATTGAAAACAGAAGGTGAATGAGAAGTTGTGTGCTAGATGTGGACTAGATGTGTAAGTGTGATGTTCTTTTTTAGTACACTTATTATATTCAGTGTCACTTTGGCTTCCGGGAATCCAGCTGTTTTGTCTTAATCATGATCTCTGGTTCTTTCATCAGAGAATTGTTTAGAAGAGGGAGGTCTCTCCGTTGTATTGCATTTGCTCTCCTCCATCTATGAGTTTTTAGAAATACTTTGCGTTGCGTTCCTTCCACACTATTGATGGTCATAATCATAGCTGATTTTAAAGAATAGACATTTTCTCAAATTCTGTCATCATTTACTCACCCTTAAGTTTCTCCAAACCTGTATTCATTTCTTTGTTCTGTTGATCACAACAAAAGATATTTGGAAGAATGTTTGTAACAGTTCTGGGCCACTATTGACTATAGTAGTTATTTCCTTGCTATGATAGTCAATGGTGCCCAGTGTTGCTTGTAACTAGTTACTAAATAATTAGTTACTGTAATTTAATTACTTTTCCCTTGAAAAAGTAAAGTAAGGGATTACTCTAATTTTTCTGAAATTTAATTACAGTTACTTCTGATGTAATTAAACTAAATACTGTGTGTAATATACAGTATGTGTGTGCAATAGTGGAATTGACATCAAAATTCAGTCTAAATTTAAAATCTGTGCTTTAATGTATAATTCTCACATTTGTAATACTTTGGTCATTTAATAATACTACTTAATGAAGTTTTATATGATTTATTTGAATGAATTAAGAGTCGTTTCATGTCTATCCTTAAATCACTTAACTAATAAAGGTTGATATAGGATATAGAAAGTAATTAGTAATAAGTAACTAAATACTTTTTGGAGAGAGTAATTTGTACTGTAATCTAATTACACTATTGAAAATGTAATTAGTAACTAGTAATTAATTACTTTTTCAGAGTAACTTACCCAACACTGATGGTGCCCCAGAACAGTTTGGTTACAAACATTGTATTTTGACTTTTATATTTGTTGCTCATTGTAAAATTAGTAAGTGCACACTTGTTCCAGTGGCTTAGTTGGTTCTGTTTCAAAAGCACCTCCAAAGCCCTCAGAAATGTGTTTTTAGCTCTCCGGGATAGCAAAGTCTTGATATTCTGGGCGTGGGCTTTCGGCAATCCTATTTTCCACCGTGGTTGCCTTCAGGACGGTTCCATCGGCCAATCAAGACAGGGTTGTTGAACGTGCATCTTTGACACACACACACAGACGGGCAAATTTGGGGCTGCCCTCTGCTGTGAAATGACAAATTACAGTTGGGCAAGGAAGGGCAGATTCAGCAAGCAAACATGCCAGTCCGGTCAAGGGTCTTTAAATAACTTCTGTACGCACCCACACAGGCACCGAGTATCTGTGTAGCTCTTGCTCTCAAAGAAATGTTCTCACACTCTCTATCTCACACGTTTACACACACCTCATTCCGCGGCACGCCGTGTGTGATAAGCATGCATCTGTTTGGATAGCTGCACACGCACGCTGTGGGAAACGGCATGATGTGGTTCAGCCAAGGTCCTTCCCAGCATTCACATGATAGAGGGGGCACTTCAACCTGGCACAACGAAAAAACTCACATACGCATGTGAGATATCTGTCTCGCGGCACACTTCAGAGATTCCACGGTCTCTCTCTGTCCCCTTCTGTCAAGCTCTACCACAGACATCTGCCCGTTTTGTACGATATCGCTCATATTTCATTACGTGCAAAAATGCTGAGGCAGTTTCCCACTTTATGGTGCGTGACATAATATTTGATACACGACTTAAACTCGTGCCCCTGTTATATGAGGACACGGTAAATCAAACACTTTGCTTGTCTAATAATTGAGGCCAGACTGTGCTCAACTTATAGGAAAAACTTAACAAGAGAGACTTTCACACAAGGATCGGCTATCAGCTATCCACTGATAGCTTCACTATTAGTCGGAACCTGAAAATGTTTCACGGCATTGTCGTCAAAACATTTACAGAAATATCTTTTAAAAATGGGAACCGTAGCCTTTTAAATAGCAAAGTTCTTATGGTTATTGTTACTACTGTAAAAGCACAGTACATCAATGGTTAATTTCTTCATTTAAAGGACATTTCTTTTCTTTTGCCCTAGTATGATTTTAATGTTTTTTTTACAAAAACATTCTAGTGTAAACAGGGTTATAATTGCCTTAAATGTTTTTGTTCCCATCCCTTGAAAGAAAAATGATTTTTTACATGATTCGCGGCTGTGTTATGTGTCAAACTGTACTCAGTATTTGAAAAACTATTTGTGTGGGTGTTAAACAAGTACAGTTTAACCACAAGACACAACTTTCTAGACAGTAATATATTTGTGTTTAGATATAGCCTATAGCCTAGTGTGTAACTCGCTGCTGTCCTTCTGAAACCTCGTATCTCCATATTTTGTGATGTTTATTATTTGCCATAAATCATTATTATTTGTCACCCTTTATGTTCATCACTGGGTTTTGCAAATATCTAACCAATAAAAAGTTTTAAAAAGTGCTTGTAGACTTTGACAACACAGTTATTTATCATTTAAAAAGTACAGTGTTTTTTTTTCATTTCCTAAGAATACTGAATTTGAACATTGAACAGGATAGCCACAAAATATATACATAAATAATATTTTTAACACAGTATTTCTTTTTTGTTGTTGTGGTATTATAAAATACTTTCTTTTAGGGCATCCTACTTTTTCGACATGCTCTTTGTTTTGACATTGTGTATCAGGGAACCCTTTGAGAAATTAACCAGGGTTTTATTAAAGTAAAAGATTAGCATTGTGTAACCATTTGTATTGTGTGAACTATGGTTACTGTAATAAAAATGGTTAAGTTTCATCAAGGGAGTATGCATACTCGGATACAGTATGACATATATGTCGCACGTGCTACTAAAAAATAGGTCGGTGCTAAGAATAAATTAGCCAGTGTAGCACGCATGCGTTTCAGTTTGGCAGCTGCATTAGACAGAGCTGCTTGTTTGTGTGAAGTGCGTTTGTCATTGTGCATGTTTGTGTGTGACATCAAATCAATGGCACACTGCTATTTTACTTACTTTTAGTCTATTTTGCGAGTTTTTCGGCTGCATTGAGTCACTATAACTAGATGAAGACGCGCATACGGGGAATCCTGTTATATAAATATGTCATCTGGCTGTTCTGCGTGTCTGAGTGAAAGAGCTGCACAGTTTAATGTGCTACACGCGTGACTGCACTGCACTGTATGATGATATAAACACATGAGCTTCATCTCCAGAGTTGCTCTGAGAGTTTATTTCATGAACATTTTACTGTTTGATTAAAGCTATCGTCAAACACACACTAAACTCGAGCATCTTCCCGACGAAGGTTCAAACACACTATAGGAATTTCACTGCAGTTAAAAGGAGCAGTTTGTAACATTTCCTGAGGCTCAGTGGATAGAGCATGGCGCTAGCAACGCCTAGGTCATGGGTTCGATCCCAGGGGATTGCACATAGTCAGAAACAAATGTATAGTACAATGCAATGTAAGTCGCTTTGGATAAAAGCGTCTGCCAAATGCGTAAATGTATGAGTAAATGTATCTCAAATGTTTCCAACTACTTGTAAAACGTGACCTCATCCGCTAACATGATTTCTCGTTCCCGTCTGATTGATGGCCATCAGCGGTGGAGTTGAAGACAACATATGCCATCATTCCACGCTCCTTCACAGCGTCATCAAGCTCCACCATTGTTGTTGTTTTGATCGTGCGCCCTCTAGCAGCAGTTTTTACAAACTGTAGCTTTAATATAGTAAATAATATAATATACTAAAGTAATGTATGTGGACAAATATACCACTATTGTACAGTATAGTAAAAAATGAAAAACACAAAACTTTAAAACAAATAAAGAAAATTAAAACAAATTTAGGTAAACAAAAAATGATATGGCGCTCATTTTTCCATCTGTATGTATCGTTAATGTCATTTGTCAGTTACCTGCGTATTCATGTGATGAACTGCACTTGTGCTACAACTGTTTGGCCTGTGCTAAAACCAGTAAAACCTCTGTAGCACCAGTGCTATGTGCAAAAAAAGTTAACGTACAGCCTCCACGTAACAGACCATACCGTGGAGAGATGTCAACACCCTGCCCGAGTGAGATTATATTTGATTTAGCCATATTGGACAATTGGTGTTTCTTTGAAGGCTTATTGCCAGAAAGGTGTAATCAGAGCATCATGTAAATAAGTCTAATATCGCACACTTACAAGATGTACTTGCTGTCAGTAAATGTGCTGAATATAAATCAGATGTGTTTGAAAAAAATCAAAAGCATGGTCGAGTGTACAGTATGTGAAGACAGACATTTGTTTGTATGTTGCAGCAGGTCAATCTGTGTATCTCAGCTATAGTATTGATTGTTTTGACTGTCACATTAAAACTAGGTCAAGCCATATGTAAGTACAGTTTGTAAACGACTTAAAATGCGCTTAACTGTTTTACTTCTCTGCCGCTAGCAGAACTGCAAAAAAATTGATTTTTTTAAAGCAAACGTGAGAGCGGTGTGTCCATGTTATAGGCAATTTTATGGATGGATAGGGTGTTGTGAGTGATTGCCGAGGCCTTGCTGTGTGTTGCAAACATGTTCTTGGTGCTTGGTAGGAGGTTGCTTACTGGTTGAGGTCAGAATGCCCATCGGCGAGTTTCTGTGGTATTACTTTCTGTAGCAATGGGTGAGATTTTCTCAAGTCTTAGATTTTCCCACAAAGTTCATTGTCCTTTATGACCTCCCGAACAGCCCAACCACACTTCCAAAGTTTGGTCAAACAAGTAGCCCCGCCCAAACTCACACCATTGGTTGAGCCTGAAATCGTCATGTTGGACTAGGGATGCTCATTTCGTTTAATTTCCCTAACCGAGAAGACAGAAGACAGACAATCAGAGTTAACATATAGCATATTTTTCTTTCAGCATACAGAAATTTAAAAAACGTATGATTTAATGGTCATTTAAAAACGTATTATTTAATTAATATTATTATAAAAAAATAACAGTTGAACAGTCAATATGAACATCCTATGTTGGACCAGTCAATTGTACAGAATAACAAATCCACTGCGTTTACACTAAAATGACATGCACAAACATATTTGATTATTTTTGTTTAGCGTCGTCATACTCGGAACAATACTTCATATCAGATGCATGAATAACATGACAAAGCATGTCATAAATGACAAATCACATGTGTCCTGTGTTATGAGAACAGAGGAAGCCTAGAGGTGAGCCGGGTGCGAGACATTGTCATTGTCCTTGATGTCATTTGCGAACAGGAGTTTCCCTACATTTAACAAATGCTCTGTGTCTGATGGTGGCCTTGTGAATGTAGATATCTTCATTCTGTCTGCAGGACAATAGAGAAGGATTTGTCAGAAACCATACGTGTGCAGGAAAAACTTCCTGACTAGACCGTGGTGTTTCGTGACCACAACATGCTGCTCTGTGATCTTTGAACAACGGTTCTCGAAATCCTGTTTCTTTCTTCCTAAAATGAGTTATGTCGCAAAATGTCCAAGCGACAATTGATGTGCATTCCCTGATAGCACACATACATCTGGGAGATGTCTATTTGATATCTGCATTTACATCTGCAATACGTCTCTGAGACGTTTCCTGTCAGATGTCATATAGACATCTAGAAGATGTCTGTAAATTGTTTATGATTGAGAATGTGTGTAAAACCCTTTCTAAGATGCTTAGCAGACGTTTTTACACAGCAGATGTTTTCCAGATCTTTAGCTGACATCAAACAGACATACCTGTGCTATTTGGGTTTTGTTTTATGAAGCGTTTCATAATTGTGAATAGTATGTTTTGTGGCTTATATCGCAATGACCTGTGTCTTGATATAGTATTAATTAAAGACGTATTTAACATTTAATGCTCTTTCCTCTATTTTTTTCAGGTATATCTCATCAATGTCACATACTCAGACTCCACTTCTCACATCATCTACAGAAGATACAGTAAATTCTTCGACCTTCAGGTAACTCATGTTTAGCGTTGGTCTTTTTGGTTATTTTTGGAAATTTTCTAGGGAAGGAATCATTGCTTGATTTGGATAGCCGACTTGACATCCAGCAACCGAGGAATCCATTTGTCACTAGTTTTTGAATCTTTTTTTATTGGTGGTGCTGTAGAGAGAGCGAATTAAAAGATGCAGATTTGAGGACAAAGTTTAGCTTGCTGTGCTAGCATGCTAATGTAGCGTGCTAGTGCGGTTTTGTCTGTTTGCCTATTTCTGTCACTTCCCTTGTGGTTTAATACCATACATAATGATACATGACACGTTATCAAAACAATAGCCAACAAAAACCATAATGTATAGGTTGGTGGAGCGTTGCGGCTATGGGTTTGAATCCACTGACTGATGAAATGTACCTTGAATGCACTTCAAGCTGTTTTAGATAAAAGCATCTACCAAACACACGAACGTAAATCAATAATAAGGATTTAAAAAAAGAACCTGATCCACTTCTAATGTTGTTTAATGTAGCGTTCCGCCGTGTGCTACAGGACTCAGTCGAGGGCTTTGCTGGACTGACATTTATGAGTGTATTTTACACAATAAAAGAGCAACTCTTCGACATAGCTGTAATGTTTAGATCTCAGGACACCTCAGCCAGGAACAGTATTTGCTTTGGAAGCAGAACGGAGGAAAGGCAGCATTCGCACCCAAACCTTCAGGTGCAGCCGGGCCCCTCGGTAAAGTCTGGGAAGAAATGTAGAGATTGTGGATGACTGAGCACATTTAGTTGCAGTGTAAGCATGTCTGTTTGCGAGTGTATTAAGATGCATGTTAGTACAGCACTGGATAAGTATATTTGCGTCTATAAATAGTGATCAAAAAAGTACTAATAAGTTAGGTTTTTGGATGTAGTTTCTTTATAAGACCATGAATTGTTCCGGACTCTAGTTAGTGTTCTCCACAGTGTGTTAAGGAAATTGTTGTTCTGTTAAAAAACTTCAGTGTTTTACTAAAGCGGTAATGACGGCTGTGTTGTGCCGGGGCATCGAGGTAAAGTCAAAGCCTCCATTGATAAACCAAGAGGCCGAACCACCACAGTCAATCAGCTCCCTCCTCCCCTGTTCCTCTCTTGCCGTATGGGATAAATGGCTGGAAGAAAAACAAACATAAGGAAGAAGGATGAACATTATGAAGCTGTCAACGTCTGGGATCGTTTTAAGAAATGTATAAATAATGCATTCGGCATTATTCGATTTTGGTAGCTAAGCACTTTTGGTCGTTCAGAATTTAATCATTGCTTTGTGGGATGTGATCTGGTTCACAGTATTCTGGAGCTGTGCAGGTTTGGGTTTGAATTTGGGGAAGCGCTTTTATTAGCCCCATGCTTTAGCTGTTAGGCTGTTTGAAAGGAAAAATTGTGTCTATAAATTCGTCCACATTAAAGCGCTGTTGCGACTAAGCACATTCAGACTGACGGCTTTGATTGAAACCAGAACTTGTCTTTTATGAAAATATGTAGATTCGCACCGCCCTAATTATAAGTCTGTCACGTATGACGTCACGTAGCTCATTCTAAAGGCGTCCACAAAGAACGCTAACTGTAACGCTAACTGTGTTGCTTCCACACCAATGCACAATAACATTAAGGGGGTTATAAAGTGTTTGGTCAATGTATCCAAAGATTCTTATCTGTAAGAAAACGCTCTGTGTCGTTGTTTGTGCGCTGTTTGTTAGCATTAGCATATTGCACACATCTGGTTCAAACAAAATAAGTGAGCTGTGTTTATTAGCTTCACGCACACACTGGCAGCTGGTTAAACAATGTTTAACAGTTCCTTAATGCTTCACAGTTCGCTTAAAGTAAATTCATGCATGCTGACCAGGAAGATCTTATGCTGTCATTTGGCTAGTTTCTGTTAGCTAAGCAGAGTTCATCAGTCGTCCAAACACAAAAAATTTGTGTTAACTTTTTGAAGGCATGAGTACTAATTACAGGATTGATGAAATCTTCTTTATTTTCATTGCAACTATGACCATTAAAGTTTCTATTAGTCACACTAAAAATACACAAATTGCCCACAGGTAAGCTATGGTTACCGCGCAAGCACCATAGTCAATTTTCAAAAAGGGATCGTTGTATATTCTTGGATGTATATTGGGAAGCCTGTATTGTTTGTACTTCTAGGTTCTTGTTTGAAGTTCCACGTCTATTTTGTCCTCTCTGGTCTCTGTGGGAAACCACCCACATAGCTTGTGTATAGCTAAAAACACATCAAGGCCATTTGAAAACGCCGGTATTGTAGCAATTTAATGAAGCAAATGGAAGCTTGCATCTGCCATCTTCAGTTTTTTTTCACATTCTCCTTCATTTTGCAATCTAAACCAAGTCTTGTAAGGATATGCAGGTACAGAATGATGTTTTGTGAGCGGAATACTAAAGAGCTGACCTCGGCTGGTTAGGTTACTCCTCTCATCCTGCTTTGAGGAGGTGGGCGTGTCTTACTGTCAAGTCCTCTGGCTGTTCTTCAGTACTGTATTGTGCTCAGCTCCTCATCTGATCATACAACACTGCTGATTACTGACATCTGCATAATGTAGGAGGGGATTTATGTTAAATTTGTCTTTCATAGCTTTTATGTTTCGTTTGGATGAAGGGGAATCTGAATTTAATGAATGATAAAATCATAACAAGGGTATAGGCAGGATCTGGTCTGACAGGGGTTTTGAGTAACGGGAACGTCGGGAAGGGTGAGGATGGTGGCGTTTTAAGTTTTTTAAACAACAATGCTTTTAAAGGAACATTTAGGAGATGTAACTTCTCCATGTTTGTTTTAGCGCCCTCAACAGTGAGCCAGAAAATGTTGGATTGTTAGCATGCTAAACCTGAGAAGTTGCGTCCCTAATTTTTCTGTTTAGTTATGTGTATCTTTAATAAGTTATTTTCCCATTTAAAGGAATAAATCACTCAACAATCTTATAATTTTTTCACCCTCATGCCAGATGTACAGGTGCTGGTCATATAATTAGAATATCATCAAAAAGTTGATTTATTTCACTAATTCCATTAAAAAAGTGAAACTTGTATATTATATTCATTCATTACACACAGACTGATATATTTCAAATGTTTATATCTTTTAATTTGATGATTATAACTGACAACTAATGAAAATCCCAAATTCAGTGTCTCAGAAAATTAGAATATTACTTAAGACCAATACAAAGAAAGGATTTTTAGAAATCTTGGCCAACTGAAAAGTATGAACATGAAAAGTATGAGCATGTACAGCACTCAATACTTAGTTGGGGCTCCTTTTGCCTGAATTACTGCAGCAATGCGGCGTGGCATGGAGTCGATCAGTCTGTGGCACTGCTCAGGTGTTACGAGAGGCCAGGTTGCTCTAATAGTGGCCTTCAGCTCTTCTGCATTGTTGGGTCTGGCATATCGCATCTTCCTCTTCACAATACCCCATAGATTTCCTATGGGGTTAAGGTCAGGCGAGTTTGCTGGCCAATTAAGAACAGGGATACCGTGGTCCTTAAACCAGGTACTGGTAGCTTTGGCACTGTGTGCAGGTGCCAAGTCCTGTTGGAAAATTAAATCTGCATCTCCATAAAGTTGGTCAGCAGCCAACTTTCTTTCTTAATTTTATACTAAAACGCTGTCATGTTATTTTCTTATGTGGTTCTCAGCACTGCAGAGCTCTACACAGCACATACATCCATTATTGAAATACAGATTTAGTGCTAATATATCATTATATAAATTTAGCAATTGATATATCACGTATCCACATAAACATACAGATTAGCGCTGTAAATTAAAAACTGGCAGAACGTTGGTAGATTAACTTTCAAAAATTTACTACACTGATCTGAAGCTAAAAATAAGAGATAACATGACATTTTAATATAAAATTATTAATATGTGTTTAAAGGGATAGTTCGCCCCAAAATAAAAATTCTGTCATCATTTACTCACCTTCTAGTTGTTTAAAATCTGTCTACATTTCTTTGTTATGATGAACACAAAGAAAGATATTTGGTAGAATGGTTATAACCAAACAGTTCTTGGACCCCATTGACTACCATAGTAGGAAAAATTACTTTATAATTTGTTTTGTTTTGTTGAACACAAAAGAAGATATTTTGAAGAATGTAGGAAAGCAAACAGTTCTGGGGCACTTTTGACCATCATTTTTTCTACTATGGTAGTCAATGGGGTCCAAGAACTGTTTGGTTACAAGTATTCGTCCAAATATCTTTCTCTGTGATCAACCAAACGAAGAAATTTATATAGGTTTGGAACAACTAGAAAGTGAGTAATTCATGACAGAATTTTCATTTATGGGTAAACTATCCATTTAAGTGAAGAAAGTATGTCGTACACATCTGGTATGTCATAGGGTGAATAAATTATGCAAGTATTTTAATATTTGAGTGAACAATTCTTTGAAGTGCTATAAAATTACTTTGAGAAAAACAGAAAACACGTCATTTAACAACATGTTTCTGTTTAGGGTTATTGATAAGCTGTGAGTGAACTAAAAGTACCTGCTGTCTCTTAGAGTGTCTTAGAATGCCATCGTGTAGGGTAAATAAGGATGATACCTCTGACAAAGAGATGTGGGAATGACATCTGCTTTGAGTTTTATTTTCATTTGCACCTAAACCAGACCCATGATGGTGGAATTTCCTGGATATTGACTGAAACGCTCTCTGCGGTTCTTCTGGAATCACCGTTGTTTGATGGCTACATTTCCTAGGACTTCAAAACTCTAGTTTACAGATTTAGGAAGGTTGTTGATATTCGCTTGTCTATCAAAAAATATCATTGATATTCAGTCTGCAACTGTTATCTGCACCATTCGCAGTTAAGGCCAGCATACAGGCTTGATTTTCCAGACCGTATGTCCTTAGAAACTTCCCAAACATGAATCCAAGTGAAACCGGATAATCTTATCCAGTACATGCTCTGGCAAACATAGGGTCATCCAGTCTAGATTTGGGAATGCGTAGGCGGCGTGGCCCTGCCTGGCTTAAAGTCCAAAATTGGCATTTAGACCACAAGGCACGGCAGGCACGCCACATCCCAACCAATGGCCTGAAGGAACTCGAGGTCTCAGCATTTTTCATGGATGCTCCACACTGCCTACTGTACTGAGGTCAGCAAGGGAAGAAGAGCCCTGATTGTTGATGCTGGATAAAGGCTTGTTTCATGAGTGGGGTTGAGATTTAGTCAGAAGACCGACAGCTACACTTCAGAGATACACACTGGCCTTGTGCTCAGAGGAACAATGGAGGGTTTTGAGTCTGTGGTGAAGGGAGACGTTGCCCTTGGCTCCTGATCTGAGGCCAGTTATATGCAAAGAAAAAGAAGCGGAAACTAAATTTAGTGTTTTACCAACCAGGACGTTCAGTTGGAGGTTTCCATCGTACTTCTTGATTTAACTCCTTGTAGTTGAGAAGAGTGGTGTTAGAGAAGGAAAGAGACTCATTGGAAAGAATAATCACAAATTATTTCTTTAGCATCTTAGTTGTTTCTACTATTCTGTAATAGGACTCTGTGGAGACTTTTAATGAAAAAACAGAAAGAGTATCTTACAGAATCCCCATTTTAAGGCATTATAAAGCCAAAAGGGTTTTTATACAAAGTTTGTGTGAGTTATGTATTTTATGCTTATTGGACTTTTAATTGGTTAGCTTAGCTACATGATACCATGAAACTCTTTGCCTGTAGAAAATTTACCCATGGTTTTATCATAGGTAATCTTTTTATAAAATTTAATATTATTTGTAAAACGTCTAGGTTACGACTGTAACCTCCGTTCCCTGATGGAGGGAACGAGACATTGTGTTGAGAGACAGACTGGGGATCTTGAGAACCTATCATCTCCGAGAGGAATTTAAAACACCAATGGGCTTTGGCGAATGGCACGTGCATGCCAGTCCCTGCCCCGTGCATACGGGTATAAAAGGGAGGTGGCAGCGGCCATTCACTCACCCTTTGGGCTGAGGAACCCGTGAGACATCTCCCGGTCGCTGCAGCGGGTTGGCGAAACATGTGGCATGAAGACACAATGTCTCGTTCCCTCCATCAGGGAACGGAGGTTACAGTCGTAACCGAGACGTTCCCCTTTAGTCAGTCTCTCGACGTTGTGTTGAGAGACAGACTGGGGACCTATCTTTACACGCCACGGCGCTGAGCCGTATCACGACCTCAAGCGGAGCGACACTGACTGGACTAGTGAGTCATAAGTGAGCGCTACTACGAGACTTAGTAGCATACCCTGAGAGGCTCGTACCGAAGGCCGTCACGGACGGTGGCGTTCGTCTCTATTAGTGAGCCAGCGCCATAAGGAACACTTGGGAAACACTGCTCTCCTCGTTGAAGAGTGTTACGGAGGCCACATCCTACCACAAGGGTTAGGAGGTTACATGTGGAGACACCAACATGGTCTCACCAGTGGCGAGAACAACATGTGAAAAAATGCGTCAGCCCGAGTAGGGGGGAAAGAACCCAGGTGGGGTAGCCCACCGGAGGGGAGGTCACAGGTTCACCGACAGGGGAACCAAGAGTGAGGAATTCAACATATGGGACGACCCTGCAGGGGAGTCACTAAGTATGGGGCAACAGTCAGAGTATAGGGGTCCACCTGAGCAGGGCGACTCTACCAGTACTGGACTTGGTTCCAACAGACCGCTCCGCCCGGTCTGTTACCACAATTGCCAATGCTTAGCGATGGATGGAATGCCTATACTTCGCCCTAAGGGGAGAAGTAGGGAGGCTAAAATAGAGCGCTAGACTCGCCTGGAGAGGGGAGAAGGCGCTTTCGCAGGCGTACACCCAACAGAGTTGCCGGTGGTATGTAAAACACGGGCTGACACTGGTTCCACGTGGAGGTTGTAAACCCTCGTGAAGGTACTGGGCGTAGCCCAACCCGCAGCACTACATATGTCTGCCAGAGAGGCGCCCTGAGCCAGTGCCCACGAGAAGGCACTACACAGAGTGGAGTGGGCTCTCACTGCAAGCGGGCAAGGGCAATCTCGGGACCGGTATGCCAAAGCAATGACATCCACAATCCAGTGCGCCAATCTCTGTTTGGAGACAGCCCTCCCCTTGTGCTGTCCCCCAAAACTGACAAAAGCTGCGCAGAGCTTCTAAGGCTCTGCGTGCGGCCCAAGTAGAAGCGCAATGTGCATACTGGACACAACATGTTGGAGGTTGGGTCTTCCTCCCGAGAGGGGAGCACCTGCAGGTTCACCACCTGGTCCCAAAGGGAGTGGTGGGAACCTTGGGCACGTAACTTGACCGGGGTCTCAGGATAACGTGAGAACTACCGGGCCAGAATTCTAGGCACCCATGGACACGGAGAATGCCTGGAGGTCCCCTACCCTCTTGATGGAACCGAGCGCCAGCAAGAGTGCCATCTTCATCGTCAGATGAGAAAGACTGGCGTCTCTGAGGGGCTCGAAAGGGGCCATACAAAGGCCCTGTAGGACCACATTAAGGTCCCAAGAGGGTACGGAGTGCGGTCGAGGTGGATTCACCCTTCTCGTGCCCCTAAGGAACCTGGTGACCAGGTCATGTTGGCCGAAGGACTTACCCTCCAAGAGATCGTGATGAGGGGCAATAGCGGCTACATATACTTTCAGCGTGGACGAGGAGAAGTTGCTCTCGAGTCTCCTGTAGGAAGGCCAGAGATGACCTAATCGGGCAACTCTGTGGGTTCTCCCCTCGGAAAGAACACCAGGACGAGAAGAGACGCCACTTATAAGGGTTTAAACGTCTAGTGGTGGGGGCTCTAGCCTGCAGGACGGTCTCCACCGACAGCAAGCCACTCAAGGTTTCCTCATCCCGTGCAGGGGCCAGACGTGGAGATTCCAGAGGCCTGGCTTGGGGTGCCACACCGTGCACTTCCCCTGCGACAGAAGGTCCTTCGTCAGGGGAATAGGCCAGGGGGGAACTGTCGTCAGAGCCACCAGGTCTCAGAACCAAGTCTGGTTGGGCCAGTAAGATGCAACTAACAGTACTTGGTGTCCCTCTTCCCTGACCTTGCACAGGACCTGTGCCCACAGCATCGTAAGTCTTCGACACGAGTGTCAAAGAGCTTACATGACCTGGAAGGGAGCCTTGGTCGACCCCTCCAAGTGGCAGCATCTGTGGTGAAGAAGTCGACATATCCCTTAGCTGCCCCGCCGTCCAGGGAAGTAACAGCTCCTGAGCCCGTCAGACAGGAACGCACCGCAAACAGCATATTCCACGTCTTTGTGAGCTCCTCATGCACCTCCAGGTCAGCCGCGAGCATTCCGGGGAGGGGCAAACACGGCCGTCATCTCTGCGTCGCCTCGTCTTAGGCTCGACCGCCTGTGGGTGGGAGCTCCAAGGAGTCTCCGCATCCGATGCCAGGAGGTAGCTGTCCGACGTTATGACAGAAAGTTTGTCCCTATCCTGTTGTCGAGTCTGCCCGCTATGGGACAGTACACCGCCGCCCATCAGGGACGAGCCAGGTGAGCGTGCCGGGGCACGGATGGTCCGCGAGCTGAAACTGGTGGAGTGACATCCATGGGAATCCCCAATCACCCCTGCCGCTCGCTGAAGCGGCAGTCGGACACGCTCAGGAAGCAGACGGGGTTGCAGCATTCTGGAGAACATAGCCAACCGTGACAGCAACATCTCGTGCCCGTCGGACTTGGGAATGAGTCTGTCATACCCAAGAACACAGCTGCGAGACATGCCCGAAGACAGCGCAGACTGTGAGAGGAAATTTGCTCTTTTAGAAATATCTGCGGCTCGCTGCCGAGACGCCCAGGGGAAATCCGCTAACGAGAGGGAGAAATCCACTGCTTCGCGTCATAAATCCAGCAGTCTGGAAGAAATCTCGAAGAGATGGAGCACTTGACATGTACGTCATGCAGGTTACGAAGAACAAAGGATGAGTGAATGGCCGCCGCCACCTCCCTTTTATACCTGTATGCACGGGGCAGGGACTGGCATGCGTGTGCCATTCGCCAAAGCCCATTGACGTTTTAAATTCTTCTTGGAGATGATAGGTTCTCAAGATCAAACCCCAGTCTGTCTCTCAACACAACGTCGAGAGACTGAAAGAGAACCATAGTTTAACTACAAATATAATGGTAGAACTATCATTACTGCTGTAAAACCATGGTTGATTTGTGGTTAAAGGGGTTTTACTACAAATAAAAATAAGAATCTATGCCAGACAGCAAAGATAATTGCTTTAATGACTGTTGATTCAATAACCAATTTAACATTTATTCAACGATAAATCAATTATATTTGCGCTCTGGGATTGTTATTTTGGTTAAACCATTGTGAATTTCGTAAGAATAAATGCTATTTGTTGTGAGTTTTTGCAGAGCACTTTAAGTCTTGGCGTTTTTATGATTGTTATAACAGCATCTTAAAGCGTAGCTGCCTAACTCAAATTCTGATTGAAATCTTAGATGCAATGCAAGTCTAGTACAGCTTAGATTTTTTTTAACTCCAGCCACATCTGCCCTCTATAATGCCATACGCTGTACTCAGATTTTCTAAGGTACTGATATGATCAATCATTTCTCATTTCTCATCTCATTCTGCATAGATAAAAATGATTTGAGCTATTCGACAAACATTCATTTTATATCTCTCTACTGAATGACAACAGTGTCGGTTTGGTCTCTCCAAACAAATTCCATAAGAAACATCTAAGACTAATTTGAACCAAAATAGAACATAATTGGAGTGTCTCCACAGCTGTAAATCTTGTAGGAATGTAAAGTTTAGTGTAACAGGAAGTGTGAGTGTGTATGAGTGTGCCAGCATCATGATGGATACTTAAGGTCTGGAGTCACAAATGTTTGATCGGTTTGCTGCTGTGGATGTGGTGGTGTATGTGTCCGTGTACTTACAGGTCTGGATGTGGGCGTATTGTGCATTTCTCTGTAATAAAACATTTCCATTCCGCAGTGACTCCTTGAAACATTTAGTGACAACTTTTGAACCACTTTGAAACAAGTTGGAGGCACTTTAGACTGAGATTGTAAATGTAAGTATAAAATTCATACAAATAAATACTTAATGGAAATCTCTCCAGTGTTGCTCAGCTAATGCTAAAATACGTCAATATAAAATTAAAGCGTGTCAAAGAATTATAAGGGAAGCAATCTCCATATCTCGTATCTCCATATTTTGGGATTGAATTTTTTTGCCATAAATCATTATTAGTAGTCACCCTTTATGTTTGTGGGTTTTGCAAATATCAAACCTCTAAAAAGGTTCAAAAAGTGCTTGTCAACTTTGACAGCACAGTATGCAATCATCTAAAAAGTTTCCATTTCCCTTTTTCAAACAGTGAATTTGGAAATACGATGTTTCAGAAAAACAGCGTCGATATTTGTTTCTATCTCAATGTTTTTCTGTGATTTTTTTTGCATTGCAGTGCATTAGAATTTTTTGCAAGGTTAAGCTCTCTATTTAGGAAAGCCTTTGTTTCAAAACCTGTAATGCCTCAGGATGTTGTATGCATTGCATTTTGCGACACAAACCCTGTGAATAAGTTTGCTCATTATCAATAAATCATCTTACTTTGGTCCTGTCTAAAGTTTGGCCTAGTCCTCTCACAAAACCCCCTTAAGGAAGGGCGTGCACGGGAAGCCGGCTCTAAACGGTGTTGCTAAAGCGTTTTTCCCCAAAAAGCGAGGGTTCTGTTTGTTTAAACGCTTCCCTCTGGAGTTTTTCCCCATGCAGTTACGCACACGCTCTCGCCAGGGATGGGTACGCTCTCTTCTTTTGATGTGCTGGAGTTAGCTTGGCACAAAACATGGAAATTATTCAGAGAGCCACAGAATAATGAGTGCATCTGTCTTTGAAGCACTGTTTCTGTATGTTTAAAGCCGCTGCGATGTAAGTAGACTTGTCAAGGCAGCAAAATTTGTCATTTACGAAAAAGCCACAGTAAAACCAAATGCTATAAATATTAAAATGCAAATATTAACAAATGTAATTAACGGCATGGCATGCTGCCTAGAAGGAAATATAGTCTTAACTGTGTGATTATTGCATATACTTCAGGAATACTGACTTCGTGCTGTCAAAGCGAAACTGAGAATTAAGTTTGTAATTAAAAGACATAGGGGGCACAGCAAGTCTGGTTTACAGTACACCATAAATGTGCAGGGTATTTAAAGGGTTGGTTTTCTCAGATGACCTGGTTTTACTGGGGTTTTCATTCTCTGAGCCAGAACAAACTGCACCTAGTTACATTATACATACACACATACAGTCACTGTCACAGATAACTACACACTCTGGGCACTGCCACACTCCCAGGGGAAGTCCCTTGGCTCTCTCTCTCTCTCTCTCTCTCTCTCTCTCTCTCTCTCTCTCTCTCTCTCGCTCTCTCTCTCTCTCTCTCTCTCCCCCTTACATGAGCTAAGCATCTGTCAGAACTCTGAAAATTCTATCATCATTTACTCACCCTCAAGTTGTTCAAAGTATACATTTCTTTGTTCTAATGAACACAGAGAAAGATATTTGGAAAAATGTTAGCAATTTTCAGGGGCTTTTTCTGGGCCATCATTGACTACCAAAGTGGAAAAAATATTGTATATTTTTTTGTTAGTCGAACACAAAATTTGATATTTTGAAGAATTTAGGAAAGCAAACAGTTCTGGGGCACCTTTGACTACCATTAAAATGTTCAATGAAGTCCCAGAACTGAAAGTTGCTAACATTCTTCCAAATATCTTCCTTGGTCTACCCATATGGCTCTGTGTTATTAATTTTAGGCGGTTGCATACATTGGAATGTTGCAACTGTCCAATCAGAATCAAGTACTCCAGAGCACCCCAAAAGAAAAGAAAAGAATAAAATCGAAATACAAATTCAAAATCAGGACAGTGTCACTAAAGCAAAGTCAACACAAGTACAGTATGCCCTGATTATGTCTTCAGATACCTGGTCGAGCACTAGTGCTGTTTTACTGTTCTGAGATCAGTTTGTTGTTGTTGGGGTTCACGTCTGAATTCTGGCCCCTCGTATGAAGAGTGAAAAGGAGAACAAATCTAAATCTGGGTGTGGGCAGACGAGACGAGCCAAATTCTCTATCCCTGCTGCTGGCTGCCCTACATATGCTGCTGAAATAGTCACCACGGACACTCACAATTACTCACTGCTGTACTGTGAGAGAAGTGTGCTTGTTAAAGTGCGAGTACACCAGCGCCAAAGAATTCTCTCTCTCTCTCTCTCTCTCTCTCTCTCTCACTCACTCTCTATCTCTCTCTCTCTCTCTCTCTGTCTCTCTCTCTCTCTCTCTCTCTCTCTCTCTCACTCTCTCTCTCTCTCTCTCTCTCTCTCAAGGATTTAAATAGCTGTATTGGGATGATGAAAAGGATGCTTTTATTTTCCTAAATATTAACATAATATTGACATATTACACAAATATACATATTGGAAAATAGAATAGAAGAATAGTCAAATGAAATGACTATAGGAAACGTAACAATTAAAGAATCCTGTCACACTCAATCTCTCTTCTAGTCTCCCACTTCATTTTCTCTCTGTCATTATCAGTCTCTCTCTCTCTGTCGTCTTAGATCTCTGTGAATGTGTGTGATTCAGACACAGCTGTCTAATGTAACAAGAGACAGGTGAGGATTGAGGAACACGTGACGCATAACTCAGAGCTTTGCCTCTGTCGGGAGTGTGTCTGTGTCGCTGTGTGATTCATTTTAAAATCGACCCATAGGTTGCATCAAGCGTCTCTGATGACACATGGGTGTGTGCTGTCTCACGTCTCGTCCCGTAGTATTTTCCTGCTCCACCCTGACTGGTCTGTAGGGTCAGACGGAGGGTCACATCGAGGCTATTGTTGTCTGACAGAGATTATTTCAAGTTACAATTTCTAGACTGACCTCAGAGCAAATGTGGGGGTGTCAATTGACAATTCACAGTAGTTAAGAGTAGATGCCACATTTATATTCATAGTTATCACAAAAAAAGAAAAAATCACATGGCTTTGGAACCACCACGAGGTGGAGTGATGATGCTAGAAGTTAGCACTGTTCCTTTAAATGTAATTGTTGCCAATGCTGTCTAGGGTCCTAGTTCAAGCTAAGACCTAAATGTATTATATACTAAGTTGAAACGAACTTAAAGTATATATATAATAACTGTGTGTATAAATGTGTATGTGCGTGAGCATGTTGTCAATCCAAGTATACACATATGTCTTGTGAAACTTAATACTGTGCTCACTAATGCATGTCCGGACTCCTTTCGCACTATCCATTTGTAACCTTACTACATGATGGACATCTGTGCGTGTGTGTGATTCACGTTCACTATTAGATCCCACAAATGAGAAAGTGTGGGTTGTGTGTGCGTTCATGTGTGTAGCAGAACTGCATCATGTGTGTTCTGTCAATCACAGCGCACAGAATAATTCAAGGAAACCAGCTCTCCCGCTCGCTCTCTTCTCTTTATATCTTTCATTTTCCTCCATCTCTCACACTGTTTACACAAATGGAATCAATAAAACTGCCTGTGTTGCTGTAATCAGGGGATTTAGTGCATTCTTGGATCAGTGGAAGTACTCGCACCTTGATTTAAGACCAACATGCTTACGACAAACAAGCTTCTTAAAACACAGTGAAATGTCCCCGTCTGCCTGGCCAAAAGTGAGATGGTTTATTTCCTCATACCTTTGATTATACAAAATCTTAATACCATACACAGTTCACCCAAAAATGAAAATCATTCATCATTTACTTACCCTATTGTTATTTTAAACCTGGATGACTTCCTTTCTTCTGCAGAACATAAAAGAAGATAATGAAGAACATTGGTAACCGAACAACGGTGGTACCCACTGACTTGCATTGGTTTTGTGGCCGTACAATATGGGTTATGTAAGGGATAATCCACAGCTAGCCGTGCATTAAAGGGTTTTAGCCTCCACGACGTGGAGGCTAAGAACCACCCGACGTGAAGCGAAGCCTCCGCGAAGTGCATTAAAATCCTTTAATGCATGGCTAGCCGTGGATTATCCCATTTATACCATGGTTATTTGCCTGTTATAGTATATTGTTATAGGCCTGTTTTGTTAAAAATCGATAGCTGTAATGCTTCGGTGCAGAAGGAACCCCGTGAGCCACGAAGGTAAATTTGCGAGCAGATTCGGCTAATTTCCGCCTATTCGTTTTTTGTATTACATCACTTATAGTTCTTAAACCTTTAAAATAGAGTTTAGGAAGATGTAGGTAACCACAGTTGTTAGCTTTTGTTAACTATTGAAGCCTTTTCTCTTGTCAAGAGGCTCAACGCGACCGCCGACTTTATTTGCGTGCAGATTAATTTCCGCCTAAATTAGACAGCCTGTTTAACGTTTTATTTTGGTATTGCATCACTCATAGCTCTAATGTTTAAAATAGAGTTTAGGAAGATGTATGTAACCACAATCATTAGCTTTCATTATCTCTTAAAGCCTCGTCTCTTGTCAAAAGGCTCAACGCGACCGCAGACTTTGATGAACACTGCTGGCAGCAGCAACGTCTGTGTCCGTACCATTCTTATCAATGACAGCGTAATCTCATATCTCCCTGCTCCCAAGTCATAAACCTTGTATCTCCGATTAAACATGGTTTTGGGGAAATGTTGTGTTAATGTTGGTACACAAAAGTATATGATAGCAATATAAGGTATAATACCAACTTTAACGATACAATGTTTAATAACTAAAAAAATATTTATGTTTTGGAGATGCGAGGATTCCGCCCGACAGCGACGATACACTGCTTGTGCTACAGACGTGATTCATGTTTTAAAATGATGCTTTTATTATGTTATGAATATAGATATAGTTTTGTTTTCCTAAGTGATCAAACTTTTTTTTTTTGGTGTGCCAGGCATATAAATCCTTAAACTTACATCGACTCATGCCATATCTATAGGTTCCAGGTTATTGGGTGTGAGCTGTTTTGATCTAGAAACCACTGAAAACAATTTAGCCATGCCCTGGAAACCACTCAGAACACCCTAGCAACCACATAGCAACGTGAGCAAAACAACTCTGATACACATCAGTGCTCTGGCCACGCCCACCTCATCCCTTGCACGATGGGAGCGACTTTTTCAGAACTAACATCACTCACATTATCTTCCAAAAACAGAAAAGTTTTTGCAATTTCTCTCTCATGAAAACAGCTTATTGAGCAGAAGTTCTCAGCTCTCTGTGTGGTTCCAGCTGGATGAAGTCAGCGCGAAACGTCAAGATTTTCACGTATAAAATCTGTCGCCCTGCTGAATCTCAATAAGGAAGTCATTTCAGAGTACTTCACATTTCTTCCCAAAACAAGTTTCTTTAAAGCTCAGTTCTTCTAGCATCAGAGTAAACATCAAGGTTTGTATAAACTGAACTTTGTGTAGTTGGTTGTCGATGATATCATACAACATGAGACCAATCAGCAGGCATTAGTAGGAGGTCACGTGATCGCTGCCATCATTTGAGTCACGGGACATGTACTGTACTGCTTAGCCAGATTCATTCTAAGGGTCAGAAAGAAGGTAAAGAGTATTCAACGGAATTCTGACTGTGTTTGGCACAGGAAGCCTTGACTGACATTACAAATAGACTTTAGTAGAAACAAGGTACAGAAGTGTAGAATAAGCCCCTTTAGAACTGCAAAGCAGCCCCCCAGTGTACCTTTATAACAAGGGTCACTGTTTTAAGTGTCATGAAATATGCATTGAAGTGTATGACTTGAATGAGCCCATTGATGGAGCTGCATGACAGAGCTCACTCTCTTGTATAATGTGTTTTACCAGGAGGGCCCCCTGATGCAGCTGTGTGAAAGGGCTGATCACGAGCGTTATGTGACTCACACGCTTATCCTTGACTTTGATGGAGTCACAGTAACTCTCATCTCAAACAGGACGCATCATGGAGCACGATTTGATGTAGGCCCCCTGGAGGAGCTCTGTGATGTGACTTTTTAAGCAAATCACGTTAAAAGTGATTCAACTGTGCCTGTTTTTCACCATCTTCTTTTATTATTTTTTGTCATTTGTGTTTCGCACCTTATTCTTACTACTTTGGGGTGGGAGTGGGCGGTATGAAGTCTTATTTCACAGTGTGAGTAATTTTATACCATGGTGTAATATATAATAAGACACTAGCTGCGTTTACATGGAAAAGTGTAATCCGATTAAAAATACAATCCGAATGAAAACGCTCGATATAAACACGTCAATCAGATTAAAAATGCCCAAGCCGATTGAAATTTCAGTCGGATAGTAAAGGGTGGTTGTCGTTTGTAATCCGCTTGATAGGACATGTAAACACTTGATCAGATTAAACACCGAAGTAGGAAATTGTGCGCATGTGCAAAGACGATGCTGGCTCGTACAGACGTAAGGGCGTATGACGCACGGAACGGAGAAGCTGTTGCTAAAGAAACCAAAAACCATAAATCTGACAAAGCGGTACAAATATCCATATGCTTGTCATCTCTAAATGAAAATATTAATGTTTCTATGCATTTAAAATGTCTTACTGTTTCTCTGTGAGTGAGTTTTTAACCGCAGTTTCTCAGTTCCTTTTTAAACACGATACATTTGCAGATGTACAAACGTACTGTAGTCTAAAATATCTAATCATAAAATTTCATTTATATTCGTAGTAGGCTACCGAACATTTATTTTATTTATCGTTTACTTACATGTGCTTTGGAAGGATTAACTGTTTTTACCATGGTAAATCGCTGTAACGACCGTGCTTCATTGATATGTAAACATTATTTTGCGTTTATGAATTGTACATTATTATGCTGGTGTCTGTGACATAAAATAAATACATCTGTGCTTACAACATTGTTTGAGTAGCCGTTTTGTGAATATTATAATGATACCCGCGTCCACCGCGCCCGTCTCTGTTTACCGTTAATGCTGATACTGTATATGAATCCGCATATCATCACTTCTAAAGTTCGGTATTAGCTGTTGCTAAACATTTATTTTAATTATTGTTTGCCTGCAGATGCTCTGGTGGGTCTTGGTAGTTTTGTCATAGTTTTATACCATGGTAAACCGCATCGGATGTGCTCGTGCTTCATTGACATTTTTTTCGTGCCGTTTGTAAAATAAAATATGCACAACATGTGCTTTAAAACGCTGTTTTAGTGGGTATCAGTGTGCGCATGTCAGAAGATTATATCGGATTTGAAGCTTGTCATGTAAACACGCACATCAATCAGATCACTTAATTTACCTTTCATGTAAACACTACATTCAGATTGCACAATCTGATTAAATTCAATCCCATGTGTCCATGTAAACGCAGCTAGTGTGAGTAAGATTTTTTCATGAGGATTTGGCAAAAAATATATTTTTTATTTAACACCCAATGTTTTAAATCTATATATGCGACCCTGGATCACAAAATCAGTCTTAAGTAGCGCGAGAATATTTGTGGCAAAAGCCAACAAAACACCATACACAGTAAAATCGCCAGTGTTAAAAAAGGTCAAATAAACACTCACAGTGTTTATATAATCCAAAATGTGGATTATATATACACTCACTGTGAGTGTTAATTTGACCTTTTTTAACACTGGCGATTTTGCTGTGTATTAGTCAAAATTATAGATTTTTCCTTTATGCCAAAAATCATTAGGATATTAAGTAAAGACCAAGTTCCATGAAGCTATTTTGTAAATTTCCTACCAAAAATATATCAAAACTTTACTTTTGTGAGTAATATGCTATGCGGACTTAATTTGGACAACTTTAAAGGCGATTTATCCTCAGATTCCAGAGTTTTAAATAGTTGTATCTCGGTCAAAGGTTTTCCTATGCTAACAATATCAATATATCAATGGGAAGCTTATTTGTTCAGTTTTCAGATGATGTAAAATCTCAATTTTGAAAAATTGACACATAAGAGTGATTTTGTTGTCCAGGGTCACATATTGACACTGTCCTTTCAAAACCTCGGATGTCCAAATTTGATATTTTTTAGGAAATGGATAAAACACTGTACTTTTTAAATGATTAAATATTGTGGTGTCAAGCACTTTTTTATACTTTTTATTGGTTAGATATTAGCAAACACAGTTACAAACATAAAGGGTGACTAATAATAATTATTCACGGCAAAAAAATCATAAAAAATAGGGAGATACATGGTTTCAGAAGGATAGCAGCGATATGTACTTGTGTCTCCAAGCTTCTTATTCATTCTACTCCAGTTTCACCTTCTCATCCAATCGCTGCGTCTCTCTCCTGTCTCCCCGCCCCCTGTTGCTATGGAGACTCAGGAAGTCTTCCAGGTGCCCCAGTGGTTGGGAAATAAAACTTCTCTCTTGTGTGGTCCACACACACTTCTTCTCTTCACTTGCTTTCTACATTTTCATTTATCTGTTCGTTTCTGTTAGACTTTTTTACATTTTCTTATGCGTCTTTGTGTCTCTCTTCCTTTATCTCTTTATTTTGGCTATTTATTTTTGGAGTTCTTGTCATCCTCCACAGTCTTCTATACATGTCTTTAAAAACATTTTTTTTTTGGTAAGATGATTCAGATTCTGATGGTGATTCTTGGTAGTTCTAGTTGCTCTTATATCAGGATTAACATATTTAGCAGGCTAAAAGACTTTCCTGTAATTCTCATCCAGCACACGCAGGTCCATTACATGGAAGCCATTACATTTTTAGTGTCATGTTTGTGTAGAAGGCAAAGTGCTTTAAAAAGGTGATACTGTCTGTTAGGAACTATTTTAGTACATTAGAGCACATCTAAATGTAGATGTCCATACATTCTTTATTCAGAAGAATAAAGTTTCTGTTTTTCATCCCTGAATTCTTCATGCTGTCTGACCCAGATACATTGTTTCGCTCTCTAGTGTATTGCCAAAAAATGAGCTTGCTTTGACCCCATACATACAGTGTATAAACAGTGGTGTTATCTGCATGCGTTGTCCACTTTGTGTCCTCAATTAAAGATCGACTTGAATTTCAAATACTTCACTGGTCCTGTGCCATGGATTCATGGTAAAGCATGAATTATGGTTTTCTTATGATTTTTCAACAAGCCTAACAGAAAGAGTGTCCGAGATGCTGTACATCTAGTGTGTCCTGTCTCATGGATCTGACCTTGTGGAAACAGGAGAACAAACATTCTGACAAGCCTCGTGAGAGAGACATTATACACCAGTTAGAATGACAGACACAGAGAGAGACAGAGAGACAGAGATGCTAAAGATGCCAAATCGAACGACTCTGATACTTAAAATGTTTTGAAGACTCCAAATCTAAAGACCCTGAGTATTCTAAAGAATCATAATGTAAAGACTCTAAAGATTCATAATCTAAAGACTCAGACGATTCTATAGAATCTTAATCGAAGGACTCAAAAAATCCAAAAACTGGAGATTGTACAACTTCATAATATAATGACTGAAGATTCTAAAGGTTCAAAATCCAAAGACGGAAGATTCAAAAGATCCGTAATCTAAATACTATGGACATTTTTAAAGATTCATAATCCAAAGATTGAAGATTCTACATATTCATAATGTAAAGACTCTGAAGATTCTAAAGAGTCATAATCTAAAGACTGTAAAGATTCAAAATCCAAAAACTGAATATTCTAAAGATTTATAATCTAAAGATTCTTAATCCAAAAACTGAAGATTCTACAAATTCATAATATTAAGATTCTAAAGAGTCATAATGTAAAGACTCTGAAGATTCCAAAGAATCATAATCTATAGACTCTAAGGGCCCTATTGTACACCCGGCGCAACGCGGCGCAAGGCGCAGCGCAAGTGTTTTTGCTAGTTTCCGCCTGACGCAGTTCTCATTTTCCCGTCCTGCGCTGCATTGTTTAATTTGCAAAGGCATTTGCGCTCATTTGTGTGCTCATGGGCGTGTTGGTCTAAAAAAAGGTGTGCTCAAGCGCGTTGCTATTTTGAGGAACTGAAAAGTTCAATGGCGCAATATTTTTTTTTCGTTTAAAAAAGGAGCGCATTAGTAGAAAATGCGCCCCTGGGCGGGTCCACATACAGCGCGCTTTCCTTATTACACAGAGGGAAGCGCAGCAGCACACAAACATGCCAAATATAAAAAATAAATGGATTACAATGTAAAAGATTATTATAGTGTACATAAAGATAAAAATCCGGCTTGTCATGTAGATGATCTGCTCGCGCGATTTAACCTTAAGCACAAGCAGATGCGTTTCCTCTCTAGAGAAGCGTCCAGTCTTTGCTCTTGCAAATTCCGCCACTTAAGTAGCGAATCCGTCATGGCGCGAGCGCAACTGGCTCTTAAAGGGAATTACTTAAATTGCATTACGCCCAAAAAACACCCATTACTCATTAAGAGAATCGGGACAACCCGTTTAGACCATGCACCCGGGCGCGCCGACCGTTTTCCCATCGTTAAATTGGCAAAAGTGGATTCGGACACGCCCTGAGTGCACCTGCGCTGTGTGCTTTAAACCATGCGCTTACATCGTGAAAATAAGGCCCTTAAGATTCAAAATCCAAAGACTGAAGATTCTAAAGATTCATAATCTAAAGACTCTGAAGATTCTAATAATTTTGTAATCTAAAGACTCTAAAGATTCATAATCCAAAGACTGAATATACTACAAATTCATAATTTAAAGACAAAATATTATTACTTAAATTTATACGTTTCATCCATTAATTACGTATTTGAAAAAATGTGCAGATAAAGGTATTAAATGCTTCCGAAAGTCATGTCCAAGCGGGGCCAAATATTGCCTCTTAATCAAAACCACAATTCCTGCTCATTTGTGCTTTTGAGTTGATTTGACTTCATAATCCTTTCCTAATCTTTTTCTTGTGCAATTTGGTTCCCACAACAGCTACTTCCAAACTTTCTCAATCTCTCATTTCTTGTAAATGTTTCTTACTAATGAACAGCCCACTGGGAGTCTTGGGGCAGGGCTGGGGCAGGGCAGGGGCAGGGGAAGGGCAGGGGAAGGGCAGGGGCAGGTCACGTTTGCATGGAAGCAGCTGCTAATCTGCTGAGTCCCAGTGGTTGTTTTCTATTTCTAAGAAGCGAGCTTTACATTTGGTTGTGGGATCCATAGAAATCATCTACAGCTGTTTGTATTTCACATCCTCCAAAGGGGCATATGTGAAGAGTTTTGAAAAACCGAGTGAACTGCAAATGAGAGGATTTCAAAAACATAAGATCCGCAAATAATTGACATACACATGATTTTTATCGCACAATAGTGTTTGCTTTACGATGAAGGGTTTGGTCCGTGTGTTCTCTCTTAATGAGGAGTTAATGGTGTCTGCTATTGGCTGCTTTGTTTACATCCTGTGTTTTGTGTATTTCCGCAGATGCAGCTTCTGGACAAGTTCCCAATCGAGGGAGGGCAAAAAGATCCCAAGAAAAGGATCATCCCTTTTCTTCCAGGTAAACGACAGAGCAAATCTTTTCTCCTTTGTACACACACACCCCCTCACACAAGCACACAAATACGTGATGTCAGCTGATCTGTCTACAGTAAGTCATCGTAATGCTGGGACAGGGTCATACTTCTGTTCTTGACTCACACACAGTAAGCTGAAGAGTCGTTGAGATGAGCAGCGTCGATCCCTAAGAACAACAGCCATCAATAAGAAGAAAATGAGGAGAGAAAGAGAGAGAGAGACAGGGCGAGAGACTCGTTTTTTTCTGTTGCTGATGAGGCTCTTCTATTCCCTGGACACCCGGTGTCTCGCTTGTTCTTATTTTCCCAGCAGTCTCTCTGATAGACTCCGTTTGTCCTGACATCTCAGTACGAACAAACCGACTCACAAAAAGTCATTGCATTATTCACTGGATTGCTGTATCATTGGCTGGATAACTATGAAATTAAATAGATTATAAGATCGTTTACTGCGATTGTAAGGGAACATTAAGGGTGTAGAGTGTCTAACCTTTCAATCTACATACTGTCATCATTTAACTTCAATCTAATTATTCTGGTCCGCCGGGACAGTAAACAGATGCTGGAAGTTGGGGTGGGGTGTTTTAAAACATTTGCCCATTATTTAAAGGGACAGTTCACCCAAAAATGAAAATTCTGTCTTCATTTACTCACCCTCAAATTTCTTTGTTCTGATGAACACAGAGAAAGACATTTGGAAGTATGCTTGTAACCAAAACAATTCTCGGCCACCATTGACTACCATAGCAGGAAAAATTACTTTCTTTGTTCTGTTGAACACAAAAGAAGATATTTTGAAGAATGTAGGAAAGCAAACAGTTCTGGGCCACTTTTGACTGCCATTGTAATTTTTCCCACGATGGTAGTCAATAGTGTCCAAGAACTGTTTGGTTACAAGCATTCTTCCAAATCTCTCTCTCTCTCTGTGTTTATCAGAACAAAGAAATTTATACAGATTTGGACCAACACGGGGTGAGAAAATGATGACAGAATTTTTATTTTTGGGTGAAATGTCCCTTTAAATACCCAATAGAAAAATATAAAGTATATAAAGTAACCTGCAATTTGATCTTTTAAAGACAGATGGCGATAGAGAGGCAAAAGCCTCAGATTGAATTTTCAAAGGTGTGTGTAGATTTTAGCGCCATCCAGTGGTGAGGTTGTGAATTGCAACCAACGGCACACTCCACCCCTCCCTTTCGAAGCACTACGGTGGCTGACACAGGACGAAGATGTCGTCACGTTTTCACTTCTTTGGCGAAGGAGTTAACGTATTTACAAAACGCGCTCTGTAGAGAAGTTTATCTGTTTAGGGCTACTGTAGAAACACATGGTGAATTGTAAGGAGACCCACAGTGTATGTACATAGCTCATTCTAAGGTAATAAAAAACATAACGCTTCATTATGTAAGGTCTATATATACCTCTTAAGAACATAGTTATGTATATTCTAATCTCAAACATTCAATTCAGTGTTGACGTTGCAAGCTAAGAGGATTCAACTATCAAGCAACTCTACAGAGAACAGTGGTGTCATCATTCAGCTCTATTTATCACGTTTAATAAATTTATCTAAGTTACATCGAATGTACACTCAAAATCAGAGTGCATTGCGGGTAAAAAAGAGTGCACAAATGTAAGGAATGAAGTTGTTCACTCAGGTTTCGGACACCACTACAAAATAGCGGACACCCGATATAGGGCACTATATAGGAGGGAGCAGTTTCAGACACTATGGTTCGGTTCACCCAAGCTATTCCATCACAAGTCAGATGATGGATATGATATTATTCAAAGTTTTTGATCCAACTCTTTCTGCCTGGAAACAGATGTACATCATGCATGCACTTATCTTTTTAGCCAGTTAAGGATGAACATCTTTATCATTGACTGTAGGCACGACTAAACTTGCATCAATTCGAAATGAATATATCTGCTGAAATTTAGTTTGTCAACAACTAGTCCGTCACATATCGATGGCCTTGAAACTAAAGAACTCAAAGCCACAAAATTACAATTACGGTTCTCTTAGTCTTCACATCAAAATGACTGAATTGGTTGTCAGAAGATGTTGTTGTTCATTCTGCACAATGCTGAGCAGCTCACAATCTCGCCTGGAGCCTTAACGGCTTTGAGACAGAAGGGCGACAGATAGCCGGAGGTCTGGGAGACATGATCTTATCTTCTCGAAGCTTCTGAATCTGATTAAGATATTCCAGATCGCATCTAAAAGGCACACGTGACGTCTCCCATCAGTAGCTGGTCTCTATATAGTATTGCCGAGACCTTTCTAAAGGTTTATGCTACATTGAGCTGGTGTTAACAGAGTGTGCTTACTGTACGACATTATTCGGTTTTCATCGTGCTTACTTGATCATGAGTACAAAACTTGTTTTCATTGATTCTGTCTTTTGTTTTTAAGGCAAAATCCTTTTCAGACGAAGTCATGTGCGAGACGTGGCCATGAAGAGGTTACGCTTCATTGACGACTATTGCAGAGTAAGTCACGTTTTCTCTTTGTGATTTTGTGTGTTTTTCTTAAATTGTCTTATTCAATATGTCTCAGCTGTTTGATGAGTTTTTTTCCGATTATTTCATACAACAAAACAACACAAGGAACTGCAAAGAAAATGCGGCAAGTGTAAGACAAATTCAGGCGTTGCAATACACAGTCATCTGCGTTTAAACTGTTCATCATTTCGTACTTTTCTATTATAAGTTATTCAATAATATTCTTAAAATAATTTTAGGGGAATTTCACAGCTAGTTCTCTCGTTCTTTTTAACTTTTCCTCTAGAGCGTCTTGTCTCTTCCCCTCCTTCCTGAAGGCACAGAGCCAATATTTTCATACAATCCAAACACACAGTGGATGTAAACAAACACACACTTGAGTAGAGAGCAGCTGTTGAAGTGAGGCGGCATTATGGGATGTCTTGGAAGGACTGCTTTTGTGGCGACAGTCTCCATGACGTTCACACAAATGACATGAAAACGACACTTCTAAATATAGTTAGGAAGAGCTTAGAAGTAATCTTGATGTAATTGTATACTTTATACTTTATACACGATACACCTTATTTACATCTTACAGTCCATATGTTTGTAATAATTTAAACCATTCATACAACAAAACTCTCTAATGCTGTTTTAAATAAATGTTTTATTTATTTTTATGTTGACAGTCAGTAATTATCTTACGTTTATTTACAGATATGCCTTCAGAGAACACATTTATTTAATGAAGCGAGTGCATTTGTACAGAAAATGCTTAAATTGATTTAAATTCTATTTACAAAGTGTAAATTTCAAATGTGCATTTTTAATACTGCTTTAAAAAGGCCATGACTCTAGTCGGAGTGAGTGAATCAGTGCTGATTCACCAAACGGTTCAACTGATTCAATAAAATGAACTTGCAAATTGCACTGTATGCTTGTTTTTATATTCATTTAATTTACGATTTGCTTAAATTCAGATTGAAAGTAAAAGCACCATAGCTAAATTTCTAAATTATTTTTTTACATTTTGACTCTTTAAAGGTCCAATGTGTAATTTTTTGGAGGATCTATTGACCGAAATGCAATATTATATACATAACTATGTCTTCAGAGGTGTATAAAGACTTTACTTAATGAAGCGTTATGTTTTTATTACCTTAGAATGAGCTATTTCTATCTACATACACCGCGGGTCCCCTTACATGGAATTCGCCATGTTGTTTCTACAGTAGCCCTACACGGACAAACTGCTCTACAGAGCGCGTTTCATAAATACATTATCACCTTCGGCAAAGAAGCGAAAACATGAAGTCATTTAGTTTTATGTCAGCCTCCATAGTGCTTCGAAAGGGAGGGGGAAGGGGGGGAGTGAGCCGCTAGATGCCGCTAAATTTCATACACTGGACCTTTAATTCTGTATCATGTGCAAGTGACTCACAGGCTCCATGTGGACCACCAGATGCCTGTGGGCACTGTGTTGGACAACACTGGTTTAAACAATTATTTCAATGGACCTTAAATTAAAGCCCATTGAGATAACTAACTTCCTCCAGATTTCCTGTGTCCTCGTTCCGCCGTATCAGTTAAACACGTCGACGTCCATCAAGAATAGAGAGAGAGACGTTTTTTGGAAGGTTTAACCGTAAGATGTTTACCAGCTCTTTCCTGAAAGCTTTAATTAGACAAAGCATCTCCATTTAATTGCACTGTGTTCTCCGTAGATAAATAAATAACAGCAACTTCTCCAGGGATTTTTCTGCTCCGCTCTGTCTTTTCTTTTTATTTTTCCCTTTGTTCTTTAACGAACAAATTTGCAAATCGTTCGAGTCCTTTGAAAGCACTCAGAACACAGACTGGATTTTGTTAGACATTTATGAAGCTCGCAGAAGAAAAACCAGCACTATTAGAATCTCAGTTATATATTTTAAAATTGAACTATGAAGTCACAGGCAGTTTGTCCTTTCTTTGTGATGTTTGAGAATGACACAATGAGTCATTTCTGTCATTCTTGTCTAGTAAATTATTAAAAAATAGACTAACTACGCAGTTGTTAAATGC
The DNA here is from genome assembly GCF_024868665.1 of Triplophysa rosa. Classification (NCBI taxonomy): domain Eukaryota; kingdom Metazoa; phylum Chordata; class Actinopteri; order Cypriniformes; family Nemacheilidae; genus Triplophysa; species Triplophysa rosa. Next base: position 28,186,973 of record NC_079893.1, on the reverse strand, counting down.
AGTTAGAACACAAAAATGTTTAAGACGCAAAGCTTTTTACTTTGTATTGTTGGTCATACCATTTTTAAAAATGAAATTATCATGAATACTAATACATGGAAACGTAATGGATTTTGAACTAGATCCCCTGTCTTCTGGGGTCTTCAGAAACCATTTGCTATCTTCTGTTTTATTCGTCTGTTCTGCTCTGCTTGGTTGTCTTGTTGTTTCGGGTCTGACAGTCCGTATCATGTTGTGTGTTTCCGCCAGGCGTTGGTCCGGCTTCCTCCTCAGATCTCACAGAGTGAGGAAGTTCTTCACTTCTTCGAGACCAGACCAGAAGATATCAGCCCTCCCGTAGAGTAAGTATTGCAGAGACCCACACAAATGTCTACATGTTCAGACAACATCGACACTAAGACACACCAATCCTTGCACAGATACCTAAAGGCACTTTCATTTGCACAAATATAATGCAAAGTACTTTTGAACACACATTCACATGCATATACTGTATATTGTATGAAGTATTTGTTTAAAGCTGCAGTCTGTATTTTAGTACATTTTATTAAAAAAATTGATTGATTTGACTTTAACCCACATAAAGATTACTTACTGAAGTTACTGAAACAATTTTATGTTTTCAACAAAGATGGCGATAGAGAGTTAAAAGTTGCTTGTGGAAACTTGTGTGAGATTACTAGACTTTTTTGCTGCAGAAAGTCAGCAAGAGTCTCCGTTCTCTCCCCATTAAATCTCATTGCTGCCTTGGAGAAAATATCAAGCAAGAGATCGAATTTGTAATTTTCTTGTCAATATGGAAAGTGATGGAAATTGCATCATCAGAATATTCCATGCATACAGAAAATAGTTTTACCGTGTATGGTTTACATACAGAAATAGTACAGGCAGTATGGTAGTATGCATTGCAAACATACACATATATACGTGCACACATGCTAGAACATAAAGACGTGCACGCTTTCACACATACGGATTCACACTCCCACACATTTTCTGGTGCTGTGTAAATGACTCAGCCTTCTGCTATATTTGCATCCAGCTTTCAAACTATTCTTTAATTGTCTATATATTGACTTCTGATAAATGACACTGTTTCGTTATGTGTGTGTGTGTGTGTGTGTGAGAGAGAGAAGTGCAATTGTGTATCTATGTAAGAGATTTTCGTGCCTTCTAGTTACTCTTAACTCAATATGTGACCCTGGACAACAAAACCAGTCTTATGGGTCAATTTTTCGAAATTTAGATTGTTACATAATCTGAAAGCTGAATAAATAAACTTTATATAGATATATGAGTTGTTAGAATAGGACAATATATGGCTGAGATACAACCGTTTAAAACTCTGGAATCTGAGAGCGCAAAAAAATCAAAATATTGAGAAAATTGCCTTTGAAGTTGTTAATCAGGGGCACTGTGGCAGACCATCCACTCACAAAAATAAAGTTGTTATATATTTAAGGTAGGAAATTTACAAAATATCTTCATGCAACATGATCTTTACTTAATATCCTAATGATTTTTGGCATAAAAGAAAAATCGATAATTTTGACCCCTACAATGTATTTTTGTCTTTTACTAAAAATGTTCCCGTGCTACTTAAGACTGGTTTTGTGATCCAGGGTCACATATGTGTTTATGTTGTCATTTCCACTGTGGACAAGTGCAAAATGTGTGAGTGTCCTTCCTTAGATGGTTCCAGAATTAGCCGTATCCATGTTAGTCTTTACTGTAACACCATGTCTACACCGGACGCGATGCAACACGGCTTGTTCGAATGGGATTGTCGCGCCACGTCCGGTGTGGACAAAATTTGAAATTATAATGGGTACTAATGCGCCGCGCCGCATCCGGTGTAGACACGGTATAATGCACTGCATAGATCACCGACATGGTTCGCTTCCTTAAAGAGACAGTTTGCCCCAAAATTGTGTCATTTACGCACTGTCGTATTGTGTCCTTTAATTTTTTTGCAAGTGAATGGTGACCAGGTCTATGTGTGATATTCCATGCTTTCCAAGTTATACAATAGCTTTATATGAGGAAATAAGTTGCACAGAAAAAATTATTTTGAGAAATAGCATAATTTTTATATGTGAAGCTGTTTTTTTTTTTAATTCAACATCCTCTGGTTGCCATTGTACAGAAAAACAGTTTCAGCATTTTGTTTCACTTAACTTTTGCATTACAACTTTTCTTTTCGTGTTCTATTGAAAACAGAAAATCATGACGTAAAAGAAAACAACATAAGGGTAATGAATGATGTTTCATTTTTGGGTCTTATAACTCTCCATCTCTCTTTATATATATTGTACATCTCATTTTTGTATGTAATTCTTTCCTGGAAGTTTCCCTGGTGATAATCAAGTAGGCAATATATTTTTATCCTCACCACACATTTATCATATGCTACAGCGACTGCACACACACACGCACGCACACGCACACACACACACACGCACACACACTGCTCACTCTTAACAAGCGAGCTCTCCAGACATAAAATACAACATCATCGGCAGCGCAACCTTGAGCACTCTTCATGATTTCATGTTGGTTTATGTCCCCAATGGACAGTTCTCTAGACCAGGGGTCTTCAACGTTTTTCGGGGCAAGGACCCCTTAGATGAGAGATGCATGGAGCAGGGACCCCCTTATACTAAATGTGTAAACGGAGCTATTTAAATAGAAACAACCCTATTGTCACAGCAATGTTAAGACATTACATTAGCACTATTGTGTTATTGTTGCACATAGGCTAAACACTTTTCTGTGTATTATTTTTGGTTTTAATATAGATTGCTTGATTATTTTAAGGGATTTGCAGCATCAAACATTTTCATTTTACTGTGAGATGGACAATTAAACATTTATTTGAAACTTAGTTTTTATTAAAAAAATAAATGCTGCCTGAATGGATGTTTTTGTCCGCACGCACGCAAGTTAAAATTGCAATGCGCGGGAGCTTCAATGAGTCCGTGCGGGCTGCGCACGTGCGCATCTTAAAGAGAACATTGGTTGTAATATTTCTGTACCCATGCTTTACATTTTTAAGAAAAAGTTGCCTGTGAGTAAACAGTAATTAGTGGACCCCTTGCAGTTCCACCGCGGACCCCCTATGGGCCGCCCTTACGGAAATTAACCATGTTTTTTTGTGGTACAAGTGTAGTAACCATGGTTTTTTGGTGCATTGATTACTTAGGGCAAAACCATGATTTTACTACAGTTACTATCGTTTACTGTGGTTTTTACAAAAAACATGGTTTTCAAAACCATGGTTATTTTGTGATAACCATTGTTTTACTACAATAACCATGTTTTTTTGGTTTTAACTGTAGTAAAACCATGGTCAATTTTCGTAAGGGCGCGGACCCCCGGTTGAAGACCCCTGCTCTAGACTATTACTGATTCAGTGACGACAAAATAAGGTGCATTCAGTTCACACCTGGATTAATGTATTTGTTTTTTTAGTTTAGATGCTCCTATACTGTATGCATGTTAAGAAAATTGAAATACTACAGGTTGTTTTTATCCAGGACTCTTTTTGATGCTACAATGATGTACAGTACATTTACAGTAGTTTTCCTGTGGCCCGTTGCGGTAACGTGACGTCAATAGACCCACCCGTTGCATTTCAAATAGCTTCATTATGCCTTAACATGTCTTGTGGTTGATGTCGAATCACTTTTTACTAAGACAAGCCTTCGTTTTCTGCAGGAAGGGAGAATTGGTTTGGTAGTGTCTGCGTTGCAGAACGGCCTGTAAAGGCATCGGTCGTGACTGTGAATGGGAATTATTATTGACAGACCTTAAGAGACCCCATATTATGGGAAAATGGGGAATTGGATCAGACCAGATTCGATACCTCCACCACATAACAACATGACTGGGGCATGTGTTAACCGCCAGATCACACCTCTGACATCCTGGTGGTTTATAACAGCACTTTTGGGCACGCTGCACAGCATTCAAACACATTACCATTATGGAATATTGGAACATAATGAGGGAACTGTTTACACCACATGGTGCAAATTCCAGTAAAATGCATTTATCCAGGCTGTGATATGAGCAGTCCTAGGGAATAATGGCTCCTAAATGCACGTCCATCCACATCCAGACAGGCAGGAGAGACATTTTCACAAAAAAAGGTTTGGCTTGATACAGTTAGTCTCACATTCCCTCAAATTATATATATTTCATAATACATTTTGATACTATTTAATTTGTGCTTTTTCTTTACACTGAAATGCCCTATGACGCATGTCACCAACAGTACCAGTCACTGAGTCTTTTGTTCTCTGCCAGATTGAAACTGCACAATGACTCACTAGCATTGTTTTTTTCCATCGCTCCAGGGTTAAATTTTTATGTGCCTTACAGCACATTATGCGTCTTTATTATAAGCTGTTCTTATAATTATGCTTCTTGGAGATTTAGCTTGATTCTCAATCACAGATGTGCTGGTTCGGTGACGTGGCTGTTCTTTTATAAAGTAGAGCATCGAATCAGGGGGCCGTATTAAAAAGACCTGCAAGATTTTCTTTGGAACATTTACACTTAGTCATTTAGCAGACACTTTTATCCAAAGTGACGTACAAAGAGGTGAAATCTGGTCAAACAGTCTCACCAGTGTCATTTGTGCTCCAATTTTCATTCGTTTTTCTCCTGAACAACTTTGAGAAAAAGAAACACATACGTAAGTTTCATTGTAATATCTAGTAATCACACATGGTTTTATTAGGGTTTCGAAAAAATATATTGTCTAAGACTGCACTCTAAAAACTGTTAACAACACAATCTGTTCTTAAATTGAACACATCTTTGTGTCTAGTTAAGGACAAAACTTACTTTTAACTCAAACTTGTGTTGTGCCTTTTATTTATTTATCACAATATTCAGCACAAAAGAACTCTTAATTTGTTAAAAACACATCTTGTGTTAAAATTCCATATCATGAAACATCATGTGTTCTGAGATTTAGAGGAATAGTTCACCTTTAAAATGAAAATTCTGTCATCATTTACTCACCCTTGTCATTTTAAACCTGTATGAGTTTCTTCCGCAGAACACAAAAGAAGATATTTTGAAGAATGTTGGTAAGAGAAAACCGTTGTTCCCCATTGACTTGCATTGGTTTTGTGTCCATACAATAGAAGTAAATTGGGACCAACGGTTTTTGGTTACCAACATTTTACAAAATATCTTCTTTTGTGTTCTGCAGAAGGAAGAAAGTCACACAGGTTTAAAATGATAAGACGGTGAGTAAATGATGACAGAATTTTCATTTCGAAGTTGAACTACTCCTTTGAGACTGCAAAATTTCAGCACAAACTCAAATATTTCTCTTCAGATTCCAAGAGCAGATTTTTTGAGCTCCACATCAAAGATGCTTGTTTGCTCCTATTTATATAAAATCTGTAAACATATCTTCTAATGTTCCTCATCTCTAGAAGCTGTTTGTTCATGTTTGGCAGATGTCGCAGTTAGCTTTAGCTTTAAGTCAGTTAAGTATTACAGCTAATAGTTCTTTAGTCTAATGTCTCTCTGTGGCAAAATATAATGTTTAGTTGCTCAATGTTTTTCAGGTTTATGTGTGTAGATGTACAGACTGTTACCCAGTGAGTTATGTGTGATGGGCAGAGAGAAGTGTGAGGCTATGTGAGGACGTCTGTGAATCTCAGATATACGGTCTGAATCGTTTCGAGACCAGCAGTTAGTAAATCAAAATGAAACCGGGACCCTGATCTTTCAGATATTTCCGTGTGTGTGTGTGTGTGTGTGAGAGAGAGTTTGTGTCATTGTTAGTATTCACAGCATCATTGGTACGATTGCTCATAGGGTATAACTTATATCTTGTAACTTCTTGTGCTGTAGACAAAACGATTACTTTTTTAAGCTATCAGACGAATTTCCTCCTGGTGGACGATACAATGGTTGCAAAAATGCCATAAACTTACAATGGAGGGACCCGAGCCACATGTTGCTATCAGAATGCCATAAATTTATAGATTTCATAGAAAAAATAGATACACTAGGTTGGATTTTGGGTCTCGGAAGCTGAATGACCATCGAGCCAAGAGTCAGAGGTGGACAGTACTTAGTGACCCAAAAATACAAATTCTGTCATCATTTACTCACCCTCGTGTCATTTTAAACCTGTGTGACTTTCTTCTGCAGAACACAAAAGAAGATCTTTTGAAAAAAATTTGTAACCGAACAACGGCGGTACCCATTCACGTCTATTATACAGACACAAAACCAATGTGAGTTTGGTTACCGACATTCTTCGAAATATCTTCTTTTGTGTTCTGTTGAAGAAAGAAAGTCAAACAAGTTTGACAAGATGGGCGAGTAAATGATGACAGAATTTTCATTTTGGGTGAACTATCCCTTTAAGTGTTTTTAGGTATCTGTACTTTATCAGAGTACTTTGGAAAAAAGTTACTTCACTACACTACGCATCATACTTTTTACTCCACTGTATTTCATAAATAGCCTACATTTGAAATGTTTTTTTTACCTTTTAATACATAAGTACAATAAAAATCGAATACTTTCTTAACTTTACTCAAGTAATTTTTTTGCGTATAATACGTAAAAATAAGAAAGTACTAGATTTGTAATGTACTTAAGTATTACAGCTAAAAAAAGCTGACATGACGTAGTGGAGTAAAAGTATGATATATGCTTTATAATGTAGTAAAGTATTTTTTTTCCCCAAAGTAAAAACACTTGAATAATCTGCCCAAAGTACCCTAGCAACCACAGTGATGCGCTAAACCCCATTCAGAATATTTTAGCAACCGCATAGCAATGTCCTGGCAACCGCCTATGACATCCTCACATTGTATCCTTGGTTTTCGCACGAGCTTGCATTGTGAACCTAAAAGAATTGAGTTTGCTTTGCAACTTGCCTTTTTGAACGTGTGTGTGTGTATTTGTAAGTGTAGCAGGATATATAATTGGTCACACAAGAGTACGTATTGATCTTCCAGCAGAAGCATATATTCCCAATGCAGCGCTGCTTTATTATAAAGATGTTTCAGACTGTGAGAGAAACAGTTGCTCACACACGTCAAACAGACATGTGCCTGGAGCCAATCAGACTTCGGCAGACTTTATCACGATTGGATGAGAGGATAGTGTCATCGAACACATTTAAAGGGATAGTTCACACAAAATATAATATTCGGATCATCTATCATCCCTCGTGTCATTCCAAAACTCTATGGCTTTATTTCGTGCGACACGATGAGGAAATAGATGTACTGATGTACACGTTAATAGATGTACTGGACACTTTTGTTTGTGTAAAAATGACAAAAAAGTCCTTAAATGAGTGTGAAAGTAGTCCATACGATCGTCGTGTCAGACACTTTGGTCTGTAAGTCAGAATTGATTGAATGACGTGGAATAATGGAGCAGATAAATGCGGTCTGTTTCCAGGACGGTTGAAGTGAACATGAAATTCGAGAGCCATTTGTACACTGTAAGTGTATTGCTTGTGTTTCTGTTTTTAGAGGGATATGAATTATTGATACGCTGAAGATTTCCACCGGGAAGTGTATTCTCCAGGGAACACGCATACATACTCTTGATCTTGAGAGCTTGGCCACTTATAGAAAATGCTGGAAGATCTGAAATTCACGTTGGTTTGTTTTCTGAAAAGCATAACTGATGCCAGACCTCTGTTCTACGGCAATCCCACAATCACCTATTTTCAAGAAACACTGACCCCATATTTGATTCGGTGGTATGATAGTTTTAAACTACTCTTTAGTTTGATTCTAGTCATGTTTGTACTCTGTTTAGTCTTTGCTGGATGGAAAGACGTTCATCTGACGAAATCAGACAAAGATGCTCTTTGATGACCAGAATGAGCCACGAATTCATGATGCCCGCGACATTACATCATACTATGAATGCCCTGATAAAAAAAAGTAAATAAATCACATTAATATCGATTTCTGTTTTTAGAGTGAATTGTACTGGTTTTAATGGAAGCTATAACGGTCTCTGTGGGTCTCTACTGGTAAATTATTATCTGGCAGATGGGAATGAGGCCCAAAAGACAAATCTTTCCAAAGGATGAAACTGACTTTGGTATTGTGCGCCACCTGCTGGTGCAACTGCGATTTGCATCTTAAACAGATGTAACGTAATTCCACAGATGCTCATAGTAGATGAGTTTGGCAAGATAAAAACTAACCATGGTTTTACAAACGTAACTATATTTTAACTATTGTGTTTTAGTATAACCATAGTCACACAACAAATACAGTATATGTACCATTATCTTCCTACGGGACCCAAAGTTTAACTAGCATATTGATATCTTGATTTCCACAAACAAACAAAGAGACTGTTGGGGTTTACGCTTTCTTTAGAAAAACTTCTGAAGCGTTTAATTAATTTAGCATTAATATGATTTCTGAATGTATTTTTGACAAGCATGAACAGTTCATGTAAACACACTCGTGCTATGATTTTTTTATGACAGGTTTTATTTCGACGTTTTTAACCGTTATTCCGCCTGTAACCACTAGATGTCGCGCTTTATTAAGCTGTTTTTGTGGCAAGCGGCTCATGAACATTTTTGAATGGTTATTAACCAGCAGCTGTTTACCATTAAAACCAGTAAAAAAAATGTATGGCGTGTGCTTTTGACATTTTCTGTAGGATTGAATGGCCTATATTGGTTCCCATCCATCAGATAACACCCCACAGACAGAATCCAACATGTTACTGCAGTACCATTAAAGTTTCCATTAAGACATATACAATTCCCATTAAATCCATTAGAATTTCTGTGACGTTTTTTCTTTTTCCAGCAGAGAAGGTAAAATATACATTTGCAGTTTCTAAAAACGTAAATATAACTTTCTTACCGAAAATAAATACATTAAAATAATAAAAAATGACTTGCATTTATCACTGTCTGTGCGCATTTGTACTGTTCTATATTAAGTAGTTATGAAAGTGCAGTAGGATTAGAAATTAAAATAGAATCTGAAAATAATCATATACAGTTAATGTCTAGTGGTCTACACACAGACACACACATTATTTAAATACATTCCGGCTGGTTGCCTTTCCTGTCAGACACATTTTTTCCACCCGGGCTCCAAAGCTCCCAGACAAGCTGCCGGAGTCCCAAGAGATCAGGGAAGACGGCGGCATGTGTTGAGAGCACACCGGAGTGTTTTCTTTTGTTTACAAAAGAGAGTGTTTCACACACATATACACTATACGGTAGATCTGAAAGAACACTCAGATGTCATAGATTGTAGAAACACAACAATAGTTCATATAGGCAGAGCGAGACACATATCAGCTTGCTAGTTTCTGTCCTTACTACTTTTTTTGTGGACCATGGTCCCATGTTTTAAGACATGACAGCTTGGTTGTCAAAGTATGAAGTACCTTGGTGCATGAATATACATTAACTGTCATAATATGTAGTTAAGTGCCAATGTAATGTCTTCATGAACCAGTGCTGTAACATTGCACCACCAGCAGCACCTTTTTCTAAAATATCTAAAAATTCTTAAATCAAGATACAGTGCATTTTCTTCAGAAGCAAAACGACTTAAGAAATGAAGTCTTGTTTTCTGTAAAAAAAACAAAAAAACTAAATTAAGCGAGTGCTTAAAACAAGCGAAAATATCCACAGATGGGGTAAGAAACAACTTTTTACCTATTTATTAAGTGCTGAATTCAGATTTATTTCTCTTACCCCATTGGCAGATATTTTTGCTTGTTTTAATCATGAACTCAATTTTTATATTTTCTTTCTCTGTGCCAAGTAAACGTGTCTTGATTTAAGCATTTTTAGACATTCGTACCGGAAAGCAAGACAAAAATAAAGCAGTGGAAAATTTCCATCAGTTTCCATGCAATTGGAAAATAGACATTTTGTGGAATAGACTCCTACACTGAAACCTCAAGTCAACTCTTCTGTAAGATTGCTCTGTTCCATTATTCCATGCATTGAACCTTTACGCTTACATCATTTCTCAGACAGATGGCAATGATCAGAACAGTGTTTTCACCACAAACAGACGTTTGCTATTTCAGACCATCTGATGTTGAGCAGACCTCACTGTCGCTCTCTGTGTGTCGACCGTGTGCACATTTAGCGATTGGTGATATGACGGATGGTCACGGGTAGATGGTGTATTCCCACATAGAGCGCTGTAAATCCTGACCTGGGGAACTTAGTGTGTCGGCGATCTAACTCTATTTTGAGAAGACAGGTAATGTGCCATTTCAGAGATACAGAATTAAAAACATTCCACACTTCAGGATTCATAGGTTACCAGTTTTTGTCTTCATGTTAAACATACTCATTTTAAAACCGTATAAGCACCCTTTTGTGCAAAGCTTTTCTTGAAATGCAAGTATTTAAAATGAGTATTTTTCTTCGAGAAAAAATGTGTCGTTTCAAACGTAAAATCCAAAGACGTTCATAGATTATTATGTGTTACGCCGGTGTCCAAATGTGCAGTCTGCTGTAAATGTTTTTGGTTTAGGTGTGGACCCAGGTGGTCACGGGTCACATTAACAGATTATTGGGTCTTCGGGGGGTTAGTGCTGGATAAAGCTGGTCAATTAAGTTAAGTGCTGTTGCTCGAGGGCCGGATTAGATGATCAGTCATTTGTTTATTGTTAAGGGCAAAGAGAGAGAGAGAGAGATTTAAAAGTGCAGAACCGCCAAATGAACAAAAGAGCCCGTGAAACACGACTTCAAATTGATAATGAAGTTAAAGATCTTAACAGCTTTTATCGTTTGTGTGTTTAAGAGATTTGGTCGGATAGTTCAAGCTTTGAGAGAAGTTTGAGCATCTGTCACAAAAACCCTGTGAGCGATGGGAAAAATACCGTGATGAGTAATGTTTCAGGCAGATTTCTGCATCCGGATGGATTTACTGAGGAACCGTTTGGCCCCAAAAGTACAACATCCAAACATGATGACTCAAGTTTTACTGGACAAGATGCACGTAGTGAGGTAAACACGGCCTTCTAAACAAACTCGGAGTGCTTTCTAGAACACCAGCTTGAAGTCAGATACCTCTGAAGGCTCCATATCTAAACATCATTGACCATAACAGGAAGTTCTGAAGCCCAGAGTGTGAAATCTCTCTCTCTCTCTCTCATTGTAGGATTAGTTTCAATAAGATCAGAGGATCATTCATGTTTTCTTTCTTCCAGACATTTGCTATGGTTCCTTGTTTGAATCTGAGTCAGAGGTCGTTGGTTTGCAGGACCACCCGTTTCCCTCCTTAACGCACCTCCTGTCCTCCTCATCCCCGTCTCACCTCGTGAGGCCGTCCTCCTCAGCCCCTCTAATGCCTTACAGATGCTCGGACCAGTAAACACACCTCTCTCTGCCTCTCTCTATCTTTCCGAGCTTTTCTCAATCTGCCTCCCACCTTCGATCATACACGCTCCTGTAAATGCACAATGAAAGACATTGTTGGTTGGTCCTGCGTGTACTCGCATAAAAATGAAAGTCGTTTGATTGTTTGGAATGTACGATCACTTATAAACACTTAAACAACGATTGGTGGACATACCTGTTGTAGAAACACAATGTAAAAAAACTCTGTGAAAAAACATGACGTTTTTCTTGTGCTGTATTTCACAGTAAAATAAATCCCATAAAAAAACTGAAATTTCACGTAAAATGACAGTTTTCCTTGTAACTATGCAGTCTTTTTCTGTTATTTGACGTTTTTTTTTTACCATATTGCACTGTAGAAAAACGGGAATTTTCCGGCAGCTGGGGCACTTTTTCATGTAAAATTAGGTTTTTAACGTTTTTTACCGTAAACTAGAAAATTCTGTAAAATTATTTTTTTTTACACTGCACTCTTGAACTGGTTCGCTATTTTAAGTGGCAAATACTTTGCACTTCTTGTTAACACTTCTTGTTGGTTTTTTCCACTTATCATCTTAAGAGCTCATTACCCATAATGCCTTAAATATATTGTGCTTCATTTTTGCTCGGGTCCTCAGTTGTTGTTGTTGTAAGAGAGGCGAGCGTGACGTTCCTGCCGTTAAAGACCCTTTGCGACAAGTTAATCCAAAACTTAAAACCAGCATACTTCCGTACCTAAAGTAGATTCTTTATAAACAACAAATGTCATGTTTTAGCAGTGATCAGGTAAACTGAATGTAGTAGTAAAAAAAATACTACAAATCTTATTCATGAACAGCTTTACGGGATTGTCGTTGTGTCACTCAACCAAATTGGTTTGGGACATATTGAGTTGCAGTGGCTCCTCCCCTTTTTAAATTTGTCAATCACATTTAGTTTTCCTTAGTGAGAAGCTTGAGTGACAAATGATGCCATAAAAATCATTGGTCCGTATTGGCGTAAGTAAGAGACTGTACGTTTTAAATGCTTAAATGTTCTAAATGTAAATTTGGTCAATGTTTTGGAGTGCACTAGTTTATAGATTTCTCATACTACAAGCTAAACTTCAGTTTTGATCATTCTTGGAGCTTTGATAGTTTACAAATTACAGCAGATTTCATTTTTATTGAATGTTTTAGAAACTACAAAAGTTAAAGTACGTTTTACATGTTACTAATATAGATGCTGAGGTTGTAACCATGGCAACAGTGAGCCACTCAATGAGTTTGTAATGCATCATGCATGTAATTATACGGCATAAATAATTTCACTTTTACGAGGATGTCTTTGTAGTGATGTGAATGAACAAGGCAGTTACCAATCGACATGAGGTACATTTCTTTGTGTGAAATCGCCATCGTTCACTGGCGCTCACTTAATAGTGAACGTGGGACTTGTAAAGCTGAGAACTGTAGTTGTTTTGTGAAATGCTTTTGGGGCGACACAAGTGATGTTGTATATGACCTATGGACAGACGGCAAAGAACTGTTAAACGTCGCTTTTAATAACACTGTCCACGCAAAACATGGTCTGAAGCGATAAATGTGAGACATTTATTACACAATGTAGCGTGAAGACATTAACAGTAAGAACATTTCATTGGTCTGAAGAGGTTTGGTAGACTTTTTTTCAAATTTGGCAGGCAGTGAATTCAAGCATACATTTTTTTATCGGTATGTGTGTTCTTGGACTCAAAAGCTACAGCAACTTGCTAGTCTTAAAACATCGTCTCTATAAACCCCCCAAAATGTCTATAAAATTTAATAACTAGATTGCACTGGAAATGTTCCTGCTTTTTTGTAGGATGTGAGTGGTACATATTCATAAATGTCACAATCCTTATCCTTCTTAATGCTGGCTGTTTCCTTTTTATGCCGTCCAGATCGCAGATCTTTCTGATTTAGGGCTATTAGGACAGTGTCCGGCCCCTGTTATGGACAAAGAAGCTCATTCTGGATCGTGGCTCTCGGTGACATCATAGCGTCGGTCAGAAAAAGAGCGTATTCATTCCCCCGCGGGAGCCACAAAGGAGGAGATTGAGCAGGAGATGGATGACAAAAAAAGAGATGTTAGATGAGGGGAATGAGAAACGATGGAGGGCTTGTCATATTTTGGAGCGGATGGAGGAATGTGGATATTAGGAGCTAATGTCCCTGAGGGGTTTCTGGGGGAATACCAACCGTTAATTGGTGTGTGTGTGTAGGACATGATCAGAAATTATTATCAAATTCCAGACTGCAATAGACTGCAAATTCACAAGTTGGATGTAAAATAACAATGAAAACGTTATTTTAACGTTTTTTTATTTTAACGAAATGTTATTTCACTATTTTTTTCTGACGACCCAGCTGCCGTTTTTTTACAGTGTTAAATAATGTTAAATATTAAATAGTGTATAAACTGGAGAATACATTTTTTTTTATTGGACAAGTCACATTTGTTACCATTAGAAAACGTGAATAAACATATACGTACCTCGACTGCACAATCTATTATGTGAAAAAGTTGCTAAAGAACTATTAAACCAGGTAGAAGAATTTATAGTATTAGTTATTAATAGTAAATAATAATTATTATAATAGTGGTTATTATTATTAGTAAGTTTAACTATTTACTTTTTGGATGACAAAATATTTAGATTATAAAACCACTGTGCTTTGTGAAAACTAAACATGGTTTTAATACAGCAAAAGTGTAGTACCCATGTTGTTTTGGTGGATTGGTGGAACAAATAAGATGGTTAAACTGGTAACTATAGTGAGACTGGTATATTTGTGGTTACTTTGATTTTACTACAAATACTATAGTTACCCTATGGTTGCTGTTGTAAAACTATTGTAAATGTTAAAAGAGCTCGTTTCAAATATCTACAAATGAAGAGTTTGTTTCCAAAATTAGATAACTCAAAAATCATGTTTTTTATTATGTTAGCATGTTTTTATTGTGTTAGTTAGCAGTATTTTTTTGTTATTATGGCTTAAATCAAAACAAACCAACTGCAGTTTGATTGATATTAATTGGAATGCACAATAAAAAAACATGTTTTTTGAATTAAATTCAATTTCATTTCATGAAATTAAAGACTATGAACAGCTTGTGCGTCACATGAAAAGTCAGCAGACTGCAGAGTCTCTAAGCCCGAGATGTCAAAATGAGCTTTTCTTTATATCAAATATGTGGACGTGTGTTTTAAAAGATCTATTTGAAAGTGCTTTGCACAGATTTGAAACCTTGATGATGCTGTTTAGTGTTTTTGGATGATTTGGGTGATGTTGGTTATTGATGTCCTGTACTTTTTGTGATGGTACCCGAACCCAATCAGACATACAATTTGAACCTAGTAAACAAGCTAAAACAATCCTGTTGAATAATGGTGAATGAGGGACCCAGGTCATATCAAGAGGTCAAAAACTAAAGAAGAAAATGTATTTATTTGTATTCTTGTCCTATAACCAATGTGTATGAGTGCATTTACAGTATGTTTATCAAAAGTTGTCTTTTGTGTCTGTGTACATTTGGTAAATGACGTGTGTTCTCTCCTTGTCTCGTGCTCTCCCTTGATTTGCACTCTCGTGGATAAGTCACACACACATGTCATTCACAGCGATCTATCAATCGGGGCGTGTTAAGTAGTCCCAGAGTAGCGGATGAGATGAACGAGGGGAAGAAGGGATGGAAAGAGCTCTGTTTGGGTCACATGATCAGATATTGTGGAGATAGCAGCTGGCCCCTTCGCTCATAACACACACCCACTCAAACGCACTTGCTCCCTGTCCCGGCATGCATATTGCTCTCAATGGATCTAAAGCGAGTGTGTGCGGGTGTGTGTGTGACCGCTGAAGGACATTGTCTTACTGCAACTCACTATGTCATTCTGCTGTTGCTTGTTTTACAGGGATTATGGATCCAAACGCAAGTCAGGTAAGAAATCCTCTTCTTTTTCTTTTTTATACCTGTCACATCAGTTTTAAACCTGTTGCTAGAAAGTACTAACCGGTCGCTTCACTAACTCAGCACGCCCTCTGTGTTCCTGCGGCACTGGATGACTTGCTTTTTTGCGTTCGGCTTAAGGTAGCACAGGGTTGGACTGCATTATCACTGAGATTCTTTAGAGATTTGGACGTGACTCAGAGGTTTGCCGAGCTGCGGGGGTGTCAGCTGCACAAGGTTGGGAAAGAAGCGGTGGGTTTTGAAGGAATGGAACATGAAAGTATGTGCATTCGTACCGCACGCCGTTGCCAGAGAGGATCCTGCCAATTTGCCCGACTGAAAGCTTGGGGTGAGGCAGCATAGAAAGTTAAAACCGTTCAGCAGACCGTGTTTAGCAGCTGGCACCGTGTCCCGTTCTGCAAAAACTCATTTGTTTCTTATGATATGTTGAAATATGTCAGGTTAAAGTGTCCTCGGCGCAGTGGTCGTGTTAACTCCTTTTCCGATGAATGTAAGGGTATAAATAATAACGTGTTAGGTTTAGATGGTTTTTGATAGATTTATTGGAAGGATTAGAGGTTCCTTTGCATATTAAGCCAGGATGTGTGTGTTTTGTGGCTAATAACACACGCACGCACGCACGCACGCACACACACACACACACACACACACACACACACTAATGTAATATGAATATGAGTAAGCATTGGAGTTTCCATCTTGTACACACACCTTTTTTTTAAACATTTTCCATTTTTAAACCGTTTGCTTTCCGCTTTAACATGCACAGTCAATTTTCTAGGAAAATTTAGAATTTACTTGAATTTCTGTTTTTCAGGAAATGGAAAAAACACTATTTTTTAAATGATTAAATACTGCGTCGTCAAAGTTGACAAGCACTTTTAAATACTTTTTATTGGATAGATATTTGCAAACAAAAAGAGTGACTAATAATAACAATTTATGGCAAAAAATGAAAATCAAGAAATGTGGAGATACAAGGTTTCAGAAGGACAGCAGCGATATTAACTTGGGGCAAACCATAAGTTTAAATAGCTAAAGCACTTTTTTCTTGCCTTGATAACCCATTAATAAATATTTTGTCATCTTTTTCCCACTGATTTTATTTATTAATTGGTGCAAAATAATTAAAGCAACACTATAGAGCTTTGGCTTACGGCTCCCCCATGTGGTTGATAAGCCCAATTGTCTGTTACCAGTGTTGTAAATAATGACGCCGTATAAGCTTCCCCGTGAGCAGCGCAATACACATGAATTTGTTTACTAAGCTGATGAAACCGGCGAATGCAGAAACGTTGTTTGGAAACCACGTCGCACTCTTCCGCAGGCAGGTGATGGGCGGGCTGTGTGTACCGACCCGAACACAGAACTTACAGAGTGTGGTTGTAGCCGCTATGAGGCTGTTCAGGTAGCAGTGGCAGTAGAATTTGTCCATTTAAGAGTTATTCTACCACTAAAATAATTTTAGAGACATTATTTAAAGGTCGAAAAACTACGAAGTGTTGCTTTAACTCTCAGATTTAGGTTCAGAGTTCTTGAAATTGGTGTCAGCAAATTTTAGCATAACTGACTGAGAGAAAAGGCACCTGCAAAATGTGTAATTGTATAGAATTGCGCATATAATAATTTTTATTCATTTACGTGACTTGCCATGCCAACAATATGCAGCACCACATGCTACAATAAACTCTGTAAGCACATCAAGAATGACATAAAGAGTCTTCAAGACCCTAAAGAGCTCAGTTTGGCTTGTTAGGTCTAATTCCAAAGGGAGAGAGCATCTTGACAAGCAGATGGGTTTAAGCCACTTAAGGCCCAAATAGGGATCAGTTTTGACTGATTCTGCCAGAAGAGCGTCTTCGTAAAACTGTGCTTATGTCAGCCCCGACCACCTGTTCTGAAGTTCAGCACCCTGAGGATTAAATCAATTGTAAAAATCTTGGTCAGACCGACAAGAGTCTGATCCAGCCCTAATAAAGGGGGAAGTTACAATAAGGCACTTTACAACTCATTTACTAATTTGTCGTTTAGCAGAGACGTTTATCCAAAGAAATTTACGGTGAAATTATTTCAGGGCCAATCCCCTGGAGCAACCTTCTGGCTAAGTGCCTGGCTCGAGACCAACCTTTAACAATAATCCATTAATGCACGTTTGATCCCAGGGTTAGCCAAGAGTAACTACACCGTTCCTATAGATCCAAATGTAGAGTCATGGGTTCAAAGTCCTGGAGATGGATTGATAAAACACTGTAATTTGCTTTGGGTCACCCTCAGGGTTTAAACCACCAGGCTTTAAAGCATTAACGATACCAACCCGTTTTAAAGACACCAGACTATACCGACCCATACACCAGACATTACCTATTGAATTAGCAAAGACCTGGCAACAACCAAAGCACATCCTACACATTTATCAGACAATTTCCTCCTGTTGGCCACGCCTTAAACCCAAAATCAAATTTCCCATCTGCTTGGGCAGTTTCCACCTACCAAACCCTCAGAGAAAGTCAATTACGATGAGAAACTTAAATACAGATGTTCAGGCTTACAGGAGATGGGTGTAAACATACTGAATATGTATTTACGTAGGTAGATCAGGTGACATCTCCAGAATATTCTTGACTTAAAACTACAGTACAGAGGTTAGCACAGATAACCGCTAAGTCTTAAAAGGACAGAATTAACATAACTATTATTAAGAATTAATAATAAAATTATACAGAATCTGAAAAATATCAAGAAAATTAACATGAAATTGGCAAAAAAGCACCCTTAAAATCTGACAAAGAACTAAAAGCAACCTCGAAATCCAACACAATCTCACAACAATTTTGAACTATTTTACGAGGTAGCTAATTTGTATGAATTCATACGATCTCATTCGTACATTTTAGTACGATTTTCACCAGTTACAGTTAAGTTTACGGTTAGGGGCGGGGCTTCAGTACCGCTTTTTCCAATAATCGTACTTTTTTGTACGATTCAGATCGTACACATTTATATAAATTAGCCATCGTGTAAAATAGTTATATATCCTAGGTAAGGCTGTCAAATGATTAATTGCGATTAATTGAATCCAGAATAATAGTTTGTTTACATATTACAGTATATGTCTGTGTATTTATTTTGTATTTATAGACACTTACAGATATGTATACATGTTTAGGTAATATTTACATTTATTTATTTATATTCACCAATAATTAAAATTATACAGTATATACATGTTTATTCATTGTTATGTTTGTCTTACATACTGTATATACATGTATGTGTATGTTTTTTTCAAAATTATACAAAATTAATATGACCAGTACACGACATATATTATGTAAACACATACTTTTATTCTGGATGCGATTAATCGCGATTAATCGTTCGACAGCCCTAATCCTAGGCATTGACAAAACCCCTAAAATACTGGTTTGCAGTAGTTCAACACATGACAATATAAATTTCAAGGCAGTAAAGTATAAAGACTGTCAAAGTGGTTAAAGCGTTGCCTGGAGGTTCTTAACTATAAATGTTTTGTGTATGGTTGTGCAGTTTTTTTAAAGCTACACCATAATGCTTTTGATTTATGAAAGTGACCATTTAACCCATCCTGTGTGTGTCATTGTAATATAATGATATATATAATGATATACTCTTAAAGGCCCCCTCTGGTTTAGACCGAGTCCCCTGGAATCTAATTGTTATCTTACTCTACAAACTGTTTATCTAAATCTATTTGTTAATATCACAACACGATACACCTCCTTTTGGCTCGATTAAATGCGGTTTCCATCTGCGACACTGTGACATGTTTTACTGTACCGTCTTCCCTGTCGGTGACCCCACATCCTCTCCCGTGTGACCGCCAGATGTGGAGAGGGAAAGCCGGAGTGAGGGGGTGAATGGGGTC
Organism: Triplophysa rosa; assembly: GCF_024868665.1. NCBI lineage: Eukaryota > Metazoa > Chordata > Actinopteri > Cypriniformes > Nemacheilidae > Triplophysa > Triplophysa rosa. The sequence continues at coordinate 28,167,696 of NC_079893.1, read as the reverse complement.
GGCTGGAATGGGGTCAGTCAGACAGACCCAGTTTACGTGGTAGAGTGGGTTCAGTGTGACGTCGGACTAGCTAATCCTGTTTGCATGAGACTCAAGGCTCCGTGGAGGAGTCGAGGGTCCATACGAGAGAGAGAGAGAGAGAGAGAGAGAGAGAGAGAGAGAGAGAGAGAGAGAGAGAGGGGCGTGTGAAACAGATGGGAGTTTTAGGGGAGGGGGAATAGTTTTAGACGAATGGTCGTGCGCATGTTTGTGTATGTTTGCTTGATGTGCATTTGTCTAAAGGAAGGGCTTTAAATAGATTGGTGTGTTTTTTCTACAAACAAAAAGATTGTTTAATGTCAGTTAGACCTGTGCGTTTCTAACCTGTCAAATGACAGTTATGCTTATAAACTCATTTTACAGTGGGATTGCTTGTTCAATAAAAATGGCTTGTTTAGAAATTATTTCAGTTCAGTTAGAAAACTATATCAGTTCTGTTTCTATGATTTTATTTTGTAGTACCGGACATTCTTAGCGGAAATGTATCCAGGGTTTTTCCTGCATAGAGAAATTGGAGGCGGCCGCCTCCGTCAAATGTCGTGCCGCCTCAGACTCTCGCCAAAATTGTCGGGATGCATTTAACAGACTGTCATTTGTAACTGCAGTTGCGACATTACGCCACAGTGGAGGCGCTGTTTCGTTATCAGCACAGTGAGGCGCTAAAAAGAGTTGCAGAACAAGAGCTAGCTGTGTTTGTTTTAAATCCAAGTACGTTTAATTTCTTGAAATTTCTTAAATTAACAAGACGTACATCATTGTAATGTCTTTAGCTGTGCAGTTGGATCGTTGAATCAGCGTATACTGTACACAGAGGGTTCGCCAGTATGAACTCACATTGCGCACAAATGACTCGCACACAAATGACTCATTTGAACAGATTCATTTAAACTATTGAACTTTTCAGTCACTAGCGAATGTAAGAGATCACTGAATCATTTAAAGTGAACCACAGAGAATGCAAGATGTGAATGAGCTTTGCTCATTTAAGACTGGTTAATTCAGTTGGCTATTGTGGGCTGAAAAATTAATTTTTTGAAAATGATAAAAAAGCTTTATTTGGTTAAAAAAAATCTGTTTGGTTGAATAAAAGTATTTTACATAACCTAATAATTGTCATTTTCATCTAATTTTATCAGAACTTTTAAAATGTCAAAGTCACTTTGGTTAAGCCACTTTAAGGTCCGGTAGGCCTACGTGTGTGTACAAGATCAGGATGGCACCACCTCAGACCTCATTTTGAGCCAGGAAAATCCCTGGTATCAGAGTAAAAGTATACATTTTGTTCAGTAAATGTAGTGGAGTAAAAGTCTGCAGAAAAGACTGTTGCGCTGTACTTAAGTATTTTTACTTCGTTACATTACAACACTGGAATATACAGTATGGTTATATTGACTACTTATTTTTATAGACAAGCATGGATATACACAGACAATCTTGTAAGTTGCTTAACATTTGTTTTGTTGTTTGAAATTGTTTTAAGCTTTTCTGACCTCCGTGCCAAACAACACACAACTGGTCAGCATACGGTTTGATTTTATTCTGTTGATGTTTCTGTGATTTGCAGCCTGCACGCTGAGCGTTCATCGCCAACAAATGGATAGATTTCATAATCTTCAAAACAACAACATTTTTTGTAGAGACAGGCAAGGGATGCTCGTTCCAACAAACGTTTGAAGTATCACACAATCAAATACTGTACATGAGATATTAGAATAGATGTGATATGAGGTGCATACAGTACATGATAATAAATGAAAGATCATCACAGACAGTTTCTGTCAATCTCATATTAATCTTGAGTACCTATACAGTAGTATTGCACACGTCGTGTCTTCGAAGAGTATTTAGTTTGATCACATTTATAAAAGAGATACAGCTGTACGATTATTTCCGGAAAAACACGAGCTGCTGGAGGCAGGCAGGGGGACGGAACTACAGCATGAGCACACAACACATCATCGCATTAATCCCTTCCTGTTTTTTACATTATGCACGTACACGCCTATTGCAACAAAACACAGACGTATGACTTAGTTTGACTTACCGCGCGTGCGGTTCATGTCCGGCATCTTTCAGCACTGGGACCGTGCCATCTATCAGTTTCAAACGATCTCCAAATCCAGCGTTATATCCACCGTTTATATAACATCCATCACTGAAATGCCGTGAACAAACAAACACACCTCAAACTTCTCTCCCTAGAAGCCAGCACAATCAACAGTATAAACAAGTCAGAAGGCATGACATGGCATGTTACCCCATCTTTAAACAAATGTAAAATATGTTTATATTTAGGGATTTTTTTTACAACCCTCTTAACTGAAGTTATTATCTTTTTGCATATAATTTGTTTGATGCATCAAATCATGCTGCTTGTTGTTGAGAAATTTCATATTACTTTTATCATTGTACGAACAATAAAACGAATATAAAAACTCGAACCGTAACTACAAACCAGAATGTCAGAGACTGTTGAAACAGATTAGCAATTGTGCTGGTGCATTTTGCAATTTATCTTCAGAAAATGTAGTTATCGTAATACCAAAGGTCACATGTTCCTCCAAACACAACTAAGAGATATGCCTTTTCTGTAATGTTTCGAGACTGAGAGTTTGGGGTCAGGAAAGAGACGTAAATTACAGTGAGAGAAACCAAAACAGACTGCTAACAACAGTGACCTGAACTTAATCACTACTCTGTCTCCGTGTGTTCGTGTGTGTTCATGGTTGGGAGTTTGTGAGGGATTGAGTGTGTACGTTCATGAGCAATGAGTACTTCAGTGCGTCTGTGTGAAGGGAAGGTCAGTAAGGTGGAAAGTTAATATCGGTCAGATGTGGAGAGCTGCTCTGCCGGGAAGGATCTGCGCACGGGTGTGTCGAACGTTTGCTTGACCTCCGTGGAACTTCAGTTCATTCAGTTCGAATGCTTTTTATGGGAGTACATTGTTGACCTAAAGATCAAGATTGGAAAGTATAACAGATTATAGTTTTGTAGACTTTGCAAATATTTGCGTGGTTTTGTCATTGATTCCATCCACATTGATGTTTTATTCACATATGGGCTTCAGTGGGACCCTAAAGTCTTATTTTTGCTTAAAAATAAAAATGATGTCATCATTTATTCACACTCATGTTGTTCAAAACCTGTATATGACTCTTTCTTCTGTGGAACACAAAAGATATTTTGAGAAATGTCTCGGTGGTTTTGTGTTCATACAGTGGGACTAGTCAATGGGGACCAGTGTTGTTTGGTTACCAACATTCTTCAAAATATCTTCTTTTGTGTTCTGCCGAAGAAAGAAAGTCATACAGGTTTGGCAAGAGTACACTATAAAATCATTTTTATACAAGGTTAAAACGATTCTTCACCCAAAAATGAAAACTCTCAGATTGTTCCAAACCTGTATAAATGTCTTTGTTCTGCTCAACACACAGGAATATATCTGGAGGATTGTCAAATCTCACCCCCCATTGATTCCCATAGTATTTATTTTCCTACTATGGCAGTAAATGGTGGGTGAGATGTGACATTCTTCCAAATCTCTTACTGTGTGTTCAGCAAACAAAGAAATGTATACAGGTCTGGAACAATCTAAGGGTGAGTAAATAATTCACAATTTTTGGGTGAAGTATCCCTTTGAGTATCCATATTTGTTTATTTTGGTTCAAATAATAAAAATGAAATGTTGCCTGATTTTTCGGGCGCTATAAGTATAGCTGTCGATTTATACATAGACGCTTTTAAACTCTGATCTGTTGTCTTCCGGGAACCGCTTTGAAACTTGTCAGTGCTCATTCAAAGCCTAAAAGAGACAAAGATCTCAAACATGACATTTGTTTGACATTTCTGTAACTGATCCATCAGCCCGTGTTGGACGTTCTCTAGCAAGGCTGGTGCCATTCTGCAGATTCAGATCAGAGTTTGGGCGGGGACCGGTCCCAGAGGAGCGTGAAAGGGTAACAGCTGCCCGGATCAAATTCTACGGTTTTATTTGTTGTGTTAACGTGTTGCACGCCACCAGTGTAGGAGGTAAGAAATGTCAGGAATGAATTAGAACATGTGGACGGTTACTGGGCGAGGTGTTTCCTGTGGGGTCGAAGGTAGGAATTTAATCGAATGTGTACCTACACCATGAATTGTGTCTGGGGTAAGTCTGTGTATTGCTTACGGAACTTAATTGAAACATATTTAAACAAATGTTTTTTTGGTTCGTTCGTTTCTAATGATGTTTTTCAGGGATGGTGATGTGTGGCATTTAATTTCCTGATGGAGGCTGGTGTGTGTGTTTGTGACAACAGAGATATTGGGAAACTCCGCTGTGATCCCTACACCCTTAAACTCAAATGTATTTGCTTTTCAGTGAATAGATTTGTCAGAGCGCGCACACACACTGTCACATAGTTTTTAAGCGCCATGTGATGCTTTATGGGTATTGTAACCAGATGGTGTCTTGCTTAATATCTCTGTTAAGCCTTGCGCTCTTTGCACGACTTGCCATTTAGCCAGTATGGGATGTTTGGCAAATCCAGTTTGAAAGAGGTTGAGATCTGACCAGACAGAATAGGATGAACGTATTAAAGGGTGAATCTCACTGTTGAGAAATGTGAGTCATATTATAACGCGAAATCAAAAGAGAAAACAAGAAATGTAAAATTGCATAAAGGAGTTGAAGCCCATTTGTAAGTTGTTTTGCATCAATAATCAGCACACATTTTATGGCACAGTTTTTATTTATTATTTTATTTTATGTTTTCAATACAGCAGCTCATGTTGTACTGAATTGTTTTTCCCATAGTTTTATATAATAATTTGAATATATTTTTAATATTTATAATATGTCTAATTTTATATATTTGGAACACGTATGCATGCATATATATATTTTTTTTTCTTCTGATATTAACACTACTTCTAATGGCCTGTGCACAAGTGACTATTGGAAAAAGGATTTTTTTTCTGAGCTTTAATCTAAACTGTCGTGTCTCTTTCCACACTTTCTTTCTTAACTTTACTGCTGCTTTCCTTTTGTCTTCTATCTTTTCTGCTGCCTTCAGTTTGGATGTATGGACTTCAGGACAGTCCGACCAAGTGTGAGGCCTCAGGTACATATGTCCAATGTGTGTTTATGTGCACTTCACTTTTCCTTTTCTAAAGCTTTTGCGCGGTCATTAATCCCATCACATTTCTTCTCACAAAGTAGCCTTTATTGTCTTTTTACTGAACGTTAGTAAATAACAGACTAGAAGACTTTGTAGATTTGGAATACCCACTTCTTTCCCTTGGTTCAACATGGGATGTTCCCAGCACCCTTAAAATGCTTAAAATATTTTGCATCAACCATTTAGAAAATTTGTATCAAGACAATGCTATTTTATTTTTAATATTTTATTTTATTTTGGAGAATGACATTGCTTAAATAGGTGTTGCATGGCTAGCGATGACAAGCAAGAGATACGGTGTGAAAAGAGAATACGTATATCACAACATCATAGCTTGTGGTCTGTCCTCTCCTGGGACATTTTATAGATGACGGCCTGCAAATAAACACTTCGGCGTGGAACACTCTCGTTTTTTGGAAATAAATGCTGACACTCGCAGAGCTATAGGGCCCATATCCATCATGCTCTTCGCACACACCCTTCATAATTGGCCTATTTACGATAAAAGATTGATTTTGTACCGCATAGCGTTTTTCTGGTTTGCTAAAGCATTAAAATGAAGAAGACAATGAGCTAATGCTCACTGATGCTCCGGAAAACCTGTAAAACACACGCTGTGTTTTGACACTTTCATCAGAAGGATGTGAAATATTTGCAACAAACATGTCACAAACGGTGCTAAATGTCAAGAATGTATTTCACAGTTCACTTCTGCACAGCATTCGGTGAAGCAATATGTTGTTGGGTTAACATGACACGATGCCGTGGAGTAATCGGCCTCTTCCATCCCTGCTGGGGATTGTGACAAGATACAGAGATCCTGCTTTCACCTCTCATCCACCATCAACACCAACACGTTCTGCTGAAAACACAGCTGGTAATAGAGATAAACTACAGGCCATCATGGCAGCAGGATTAGTTCAATGGTTGTGTTTTTCTTTTTCACATTCATCACGTTACATTTGTATGTGTATGTATTTGGCGTACTTAAAACTAAAAGTAGTTAACTGTGTTGGTGCTTTCCAGTTTTTGTTTACTAAGAGGTTATGCTTTTATTTGTGTTTGTGCTATAACGCAATGCTATCGTTTTTGTAACCTTTGGCCCATTGTTCTTTCCATTCCCTGTTTCGGTAAAAACAATTGAAACGTCATGCCATGCCAAAACCACGCCATGAAAACCAAAAACAACCAGTTATTTGAAGTGCTAGAACTTTTGAAGGAACGGACAAAAGCTGCAAGAGTTATTTGACGTTTTTGTAACAATATGCAGAAAGTCACGAAACGGATAAAACAGAAACGTTTGATGTGTTATTTTAGCGAAATGACATTTGCATTCCATTTGAATGGAGTCGGGTGGTTAAAGGCCTTCGTGACATCAGCTAAAAAGAGGCGGAGCGTTTTCTTGACAGCTTGATGAAAGATTCAGACAACAAACATTTATTTCTTTCAAATAAGAAATTGATAGGATGGTATGCAAATGTGCAGGTTGTGATTTGAAGTTGACTTCAAAATTTGTTTATGTGTATTATGAACAGACGTCTCTAAAAATGTTCATAGAAGGACACGATAAGTAAAAAAACAGATATTATATGTATGATGATGATGATGTGCGGAGCTCCGCTGTAGATCCACGAAATGACGTCATTGATTCAGGAGAACAGGTTAAAGAGAGCGAGCAAAAGCGGATGACGGAAAGTAGCTTAACCCCAGCTGACATGCTTTCTACTTGTGTTTCACATAAACCCGGCTTCTATCTCTCTCTCTCTTCGCTCGGCCCACTCATATGCTTCTATTTAAGGTTTGGAGAGCGGACCGCCCTGATTGGCGTCTCTCTCTCTCCCCCCGTTTCACCCAGATGGGAGGAGAGAGAGTGAACACTGAGGAGCAAAAGCGAGCGAGGGAGGCCTGATCTTAAAGAAAACCATTCTATTCCTTCACTTCCAAGTCACGTCCCCTACCGTAAGCTGCTCCTGCACTCCTTCCCGGCTGTTTTCCCTTCCTAACCATCCGCCCTTTTTTCTTCCCCAAAATTATGGAGAACCGGTGTCACCGCAACCCCGCTGAGCCGTCGACTTCCTGAAGCGAGTTTATATTGGTTGCAGTTCTCGTTTTGCCCTTTCCAATGCGCGTGCACCCCCGTCTCCGGCGAGGGCTAAGGTTCATCTAAATGGCCGGCTGTTGTGGAGCATGCACAGCGAGCTGGGCTTCGAGTTGCGCTAGGCTGCGTGGTGCGGATGGCGGCGTACGGGGGTCGGGCCGGAGGTCGCTGGCAGGGCAGGGTCGTCGGGGGAGGCACGGGGATGGCGGGACGGTGGCTGACAGCTTGTTTCTTCCCCTTGCCTGCAGGCTTGGACAGCAGTGAGCCCATGGTGCTGGAGCAGTACGTGGTGGTGTCCAACTACGAACGGCAGGAGAACTCGGAAATCAGCCTGAAGGCGGGAGAAACGGTGGACGTGATCGAGAAGAGCGAAAGCGGTGAGTTCCTAAGACATGCATGCTTTAAAAACATCATTGGTTGACCGTGTGGTATTGATTGGCGAACCACAAACACGCAGAGTTGCCTACACACATTGAACGGTATGGAGCGGTCTTTGTTTTTATCCCACCCTCGTGAGGTCTTTCAAGCTTCCTCTTTGATATATAACTCCTTCTTTAGTCTTTGTCCGTAAGAACTCCCTCTTCTCCTGCTTTGACATCTCTCTCTCGTGCCGGTACTTGGCTCCACCTGGAGGTGTCATTTGCACGCTTCTTTGGCCAGAAGCCTTCTTCAGGTCTTTGTAGTTGAGGCCAGGTTGACTTGAGATGTTTACGAGATTGAAATATGTGCTAATGGACCAGGGTCACATCTTTAGAGTTTACGTACAACATACTGTGGAATAACAATGGGAGGTAGAGAGCGGAGATGTTGTTTTCATGCCCAGAGTTGTGCAAATGTTGAAAAAATGTTGAAAGTTGCTTTGTACTGGATAGGCTGAAAATGTTGACTCTTTCAGTGTTTTGAACTTTGTCTTGCATGCCAAACAACGCAGCGTAATGCGCGGTGTTGTTTAACGTCTAGCAAATTTGCAAACCAGAGAACTAGCGATGATGAATAGGTTACGAAGATCTTGCCTCATATTTTTGTGAGAAAAAAAGATCAAATCCAAGATTTTTAGGGAATTTTAAAGAATAATTTGCACACAAACTCACACAGAAACTGGGTTTTCAGTATTTGACAGTAACACTGTTGAGTTGTTCCAAATCTGTTACAAGCATTCTTCCATTTCTTCTTTAAGAAATTTATGTAGATTGCTTTCAGATAAGACGATGTGTTACTAAAAAGACTCGAGGCGTATGAGTCTTGGTTTGTTTACCAAGGGGGAGCTCCAGCTGTTTCACAGTGTGGACAAAGCGTGTCAGCTGAACTTGAGTTTAGAGACGATGGACGGGATAGAAATAAACCAGACGTTGCCAGCACGTGAATCACTAGATTGAGAAAAAGATGCAGAGTGAGAAAATGAGGAAGGAATCAGAGAGACGTCTAGGCCAACTCCTGTTGTGATTCTTCGAATTCCTCAAATGCCCAAAGCACTTCATGAAATTAAAGATGAGCTGCGGCTGGCCATCCTGCAAATTCAAATCTCCACAGCAGACTCCAACTCAACATCACATTTTACTATATAGTACAAAACAACTGTCAAAGGGCTGGTTTTTTACCAATAGTTAATATTAAGTTGATTTTCTACTGTTACGTTTATAAGAAACTATTGGCAGACGTTGCGCTGCTTTGACTTTTCTCTGGGTCATGGAGAGGCAAGGATGGAAAAATCCCCCTTGTCCCGAGTTTCATAATAGACTAATGGATCTGGCAGGGCCTCGGGATCTTACAGAGGCTTCACTGTGTCCCATGCTTCCCAAACCGATACCACAAGAAACCATTATGAAGTTTGCATAAAAACAAATTGGTGATATTTATTGTATTTATATGAATTCAAGGTCAAGTTAATTAGCCTTTGTTGGCTAATTTTGACATATTACTTGTGCATACAATAGAATTCAATGGAGGCCAATGTTGGTTGGTACCGACATTCTTCAAAATATCTCCTTTTGTGTTCTGCAGAAGAAATGATGAGTAAGAAAATCATTTTTATTTTTGAGTGAACCATCACTTTAACAGTCTTAAGGGTGTTGGATGCTGGCCGATACTGATATTGTCACATCTTATTGTTAACATGCAAAAATGTTTTTATTGAAATCATTCTAGATAAATATTCATTGGGCAGCCATTGCACACTGCACTTTCTGAACAATGCTTCACTATGAAAATTGCTCTGTGCCATCAATACTGTAAGGTTCTCTCCCATCCGCTCGCCTCTCTCTCCCCTGGGTCCATTCATTCAGTCGCTATCCCCCATTCACTGAAACAGAATCAATACAGAGCCGCTCGTGGTCTCAGGGAGGCTGGTTTGTCTTGGCTTTGCTCCCGCTGGAGATCCGGTCCGTGGAGATCCGTGCTGAACCTGGACCAAATAGTTCAAACTTATGTGGTACAAAGAAGCTTGGTGTTATAGATTTGGGGATCTTTATTGGTTAATCAGTTAATATTTAAATATTTAAAGGTTCAATGTGTGATATTAAGGAGGATCTATTGACAGAAATGCAATGTCTTCAGAGGTGTATAAAGACCTTACATCTTACAGCGTGATGTTTTTATTACCTTAGAATGAGCTATTTCTATCAACCCATGTAAAGATCTGTATGCAAAGTAATCTGCAGTTTTATCTTTCATACATAGATGGCGACGGTGAGGCAAAACCGTCGAATTGCAGCATTAAATGCATCACTTAAAGTGATAGTTCACCCAAAAATGGAAATTCTGTCATGAATTACTCACTTTCTAGTTGTTCCAAACCTGTATACATTTCTTTGTTTGGTTGAACACAGAGAGAGATATTTGGACAAATGCTTGTAACCCAACCGTTCTTGGACCCCATTGACTACCACAGTAGGAAAAATGACAATGGTAGTCAAAAGTGCCCCAGAACTGTTTGCCTACATTCTTCAAAATATCTTCTTCTGTGTTCAACAGAACAAAAAATGGTAATCTTTCCTATACTATGGTAGTCAATGGGGTCCAAGAACTGTTTGGTTATAAGCATTCTTCCAAATATCTCTCTCTGTGCTAATCAGAACAAAGAAATGTATATAGATTTGAAACAACTTGAGGGTGGGTAACGATGACAGAATTTAAATTTTTGGATGAACTATCCCTTAAATTTATTAATCTGGGATCGTTGTAATCCTTTAAAAAAATAGTGAAAATTAATTTCGAAATGTACTCTCCTTCATATTGTTCTAAGCCTGTGTGACTTTCTTTCCTCTGTGAAAAACATGTTATGATTATATTTTGCATACAAACACATGTGCTTGACAGAAGAACGTCTAGAAGATTGACATCTGAATTTTTGGATGAACTGTCCCTTTTAATAGTTTTTTTGGCGAATCACATGGTTGTTTACACGGACACGGATGAGGAATTTTTATTCATGTCGTTCGTGCACATGGTCTTTGTCATTCTCTTACCGATTCATTTACGCAAGAAACAGGACAAGCGGCACCAGCCAAGTTTTCTTCGAAAACAACACTCTCTGTTCCGCGAATCAGGAAGAAAATTCCAGGGAATAAAATAACACGCTCATGCTGATCTAGGAACAGCTGGTCCTCAGCAAATCCAAACCACAACATTGATCTCAGAACAGCAATATGTAACGGTCTACATCACCAGCCTTTGAAGCTTAGACCAAAGACAGCCTCTATTTGCCTCCGGCTTTGTCAGATTACGCAAAACCCATTTTGGTCTTTAGTCCTAATCCTGATACTTCAGCTTTTCAGGAAAGATCTTAAGGGGGACCGAAAATAGGCCAGACGCTCTGCAACCCTGCGTTTAGGAAAGAAGTCTGAAATATAGTTCAAGTATTCTGTATTTTCAGAGCTAGACAGCTATAAAGACTGATTTTTTTGCAGTAAATACAAGTCAAAGAGGCTTCTATGGCTTCATAAGTGTTAAAAAATATTTTTTTATTATTAATAATAAATTAATATAAAGGCTCTGTATGTCCAAAACATGAACGAGAATTTCCCAAGTGATATTGTTTCTTTTCACTTTTCAGAGATTCAACATCAGATCAGAGCAGCTCCTGCTTTTATTTACAAAAAAAATACAATATCAATTCTAATGTATCAGCGATATACATAAAAATGATCTTAAAGGGACAGTACACCTAAAAACAAACATTTTCTAATTTTCTCATCAACAGTCTGGTTCTTGGTTGTGTCAGGAGATGTAGTGGATTAGTTGAAATAGTTATTGCGCAAAAATATATTTGCATATATATTTTGTAGACTTTAGTGTAAATGAATAAATGCCAATGCACACTTTGTATATGCAGATACTGGTTGCAGTTTGTTTGAATTTGCAGTGTGAGTTTAATAAAAACAATATGTATCTGTGACATTTCTTTACTTCTGGTTCTGTTTTAATCTCTCTCTCTCTCTCTCTCTCTCTCTCTCTCTCTCTCTCTCTCTCTCTATCTCTCTCTCTCTCTCTCTCTGTACAATAGAACACATTCGTCACTGTTGTCATAGCTTCCAAAATGAGATGTTTCTACGATGCACATGGTAATCTTCATACGTCACAATCGTCCGTGTTTCATGTCAAATAGGCATTTCTGCGTTCCACCTCAGCTCCTAAAATAAGAAAGTGAAAGGAAAGTCTTTCTTCTGTCTTTTCTTCTTTTGGCCGCTTTGGATCGAGGGAATGTGTGGTGAGACTGCAGCAGCTTTGATGTGCAGGCCAAACATCTGCTCTCTCTCTTTCGTTCAGCCACTCTCACTCCTCATCTCACTCACTTTTTTCTCTCTTTCATTTTGGTTACATGTAACGTGTCGATTTCAGATTATCCAAGTCATTACGGCACACTTCAGAAAACTAAGAGCTGTGTCCAGTGTCAACCACAACCTGTGAGCAGTTGTACACCTGTGTTAACATCTACAGTAAATAATTTCTGACACAGTTTAATTGGCCGCTTTTTAAGGAAACAATTTCAACTTTTTATAGAGCTACATGAGAATAAAAGAACATGCTTAGTGTGTGAAAAGTGAGTTTGTGAGCTCAGATTTTTCCTCCCATACTTTACAGCTGTATTGTGATTCTGTGTGAGTCTTATATGAAAAAGAAACGATTTGAAGAGAGGAAATGAGTAATTGTGTAGTGAAATTTTATTTTTCCTTCTTTCTCATTTCAACTTGCAGCTTTTTCTTCATAACTTGGTCCTCGTTGTCAACCATATTATTTGACAGTGTTAAATCAACCATATCAAAAATATTTTGTAATAAAATATTGAAAGCACTTAAACCAATTTTAGATTAAAAGTCATGTGACCCTAAACCATTGAACCCTAAAGTATTGTATGTGAAGTAAATCACACAAATCTTTGTTATGGTGGACCAAACCAAGCTGCAGAAATGTTGATTTGAGAAATGTTTTCAAAACCTTCTTTCGTACCTTTCTTCCGGTTTCATCGGAAGGATCCTCCCGTAACTGCGGGGAAATTTGTTGAACGGCATGTTTCTTTTAAGATAGAATTTCAACAACAAGTAATTTATCCTGTCAAGCTTTGACGGTAAAGTTTGGCTTAGAAGATGTGTCATTTGTTAATAATATAATATATATTATAATTGAGTTTTTTTGTAAATTGGAACAGAGTTGAGTATCTGAAATGCTCTGAAAGGTCTGATTTGAATCTTTTTAAGTTGTCTTTAAACCTTTAAAGTTGTACCAAAGCACACACATCACCTGTAGCACACACACAGACATGTGACCTACACCCGGCGATGGTGATGAAAAGCATCTTTGTGGCGGCTGAACTGCATGCATCCCTTACCGTTTTGCATTTTGATTGAATTGACCATCTGTGCCGGCTGTAGATGGTTCCTGGTGGGCGCAAACAAGGAGACAGTATGTCATTCAGACGGCTCAGTCAGGCAGGGTGGCCACGACCTGTTTTAAGTTCTCTCACTGTTGAACACGGACGCACACACACACGCATGCACACGCGCACACACACACACACACGCACGCACGCACGCACGCACCCACACACACACACACACACACACACACACACACACACACACACACACACACACACACACACACACACACAAAATAATTAAGAACTTTTCCTAAATACAAATACAAATATTACTGTTGTATTGTTTAAAATTGAACATGAACTTGTTTTCTTTGCAGTATTTGAGGTCTGTTAAAATACAGAGCATCTTTTCTGTTGTTTTGACCTGTTTCTCCAGTTTTCATTTTCTGTAAATAAATGCAAATAGAAACAATATTTTTATTTGAAATTTGGGAGAAATATTGTTTTGTTCACAGAATGAAACAAAATGATTATTTTACCTAAACACATACCTATAAATAGTAAATAAAAAAAACGAAATAATTTTGAAATGGTCTCTTCATTTTTTCCACAGCTGTATATTTTTTATATTGATTATTGCTTTGGATAAAAGTGCCTTATAAATGTAAATGTAAAACTCATGATGTCTGTATATGAGCAGTGTTTTATTCGGCTGGCACAGATGTAGCACTAGATCTCAGTTTGTATTTTTCCTCCAGCAGCTATTTGCCATCAAACAGGCTTCTTAAAGGTACAGTAGACCCCCCAAAAATTGGAAGTGCAAGTTTCTTTATTATTTCTTTTGAATTAGACAGAAAACAGACTTCAGAACTTGACAGGGTTGTGGGTGACAGCCATGATTACACGATCGAACTGTGTTTGGCTATAAAGCGAAACTGTATTTTCCATGAGTCTCATTGGATGAAGTCATTGCTAATGTGTTTTCCAAGTGTTTACACAAGCAAAAACATATGCATGTGTTTTGTGTGTGTTTGAAGTATTTTCTTACATTTTATTTGTGTTGAGTGGGGCTTCATTGTTGAATTATGCTGGAACATTTGTATTATTTAACACTCTTGTCTAAGAAACTGTATCTATGGTGTTGCAATGTCATAGCTGATACACTGTTACCATGGCAACCAGTTTGTTCAAAAGGATTTCGCTTTCCTGTAGCTCAGTGGTTAGAGTTCATGGGTTCGATCCCAGGGGATCGCACATACTCGGATACAGTGTATAGTATAATGCAATGTTAGTCGTTTTGGATAAAAGCGTCTGTCAAATGCGTAAATGTTACATTTTATTTTTTTCCTTTTTTCCAGTTAGCTTATCCTTTCTCTCCATCATTGTTTGTTTTCTGTTTTTTAAACTACAGAGAGTTATCTGCACATATTGTGTTCGGACAATAAATTAACGAAGAACAGCCAGAGGAAAATCATTTTATTGATGTAATGTATTGGGTAACTGTTGTTTGGGGATGTTTCTTTAAGAGAGCTGAATGGGGGTAGGAAAGTAAGGGGGTGTGTTCATGATACCAAAAACGGGCAGTTCAGCCTGAAAATGGAGGATGAGTTATAACATACACATGTGCTGTTGATGTATGTTCAATAAAGGTTCTAAATGTTAACTGTCTACTCCGTCATTGAAGTATATTACAATTGAAGAGGTTATATTGCTCAAAAACACATGTACACAGCTCTAACGCTCATAAACTGTATCATTACGTAAGATGTTGGGACAGCGTTTCTCATCCAGGGGGTTGGGGTCCTTTAGAGCGCCTCAACAAACATCTGAGGCATCAGGATGACTTCAAAATAAGATAAAACAAGCATTAATATAAGCATCAAAATAAGCGAAAAACTAAAAATCAAGACATTTCTATTCAGCGTTTGGTTATTTTTATGACGTATATACATGTTTCTGGTTATGCTGAGCTCTAGAGTAGTTCTACAAACACACGCACTGTCGCCATCTTTGTTATTTATGGAAGTGCGAAGTGTAATTGATCCCAAATGTCACACAGGAATGCCTCGAATTCAAAAACACTTTGAAACCAAATAACACCAGAGCGAGTGTTTGTGTGCTTTCCAAAACATAACCTCCCATCAGATCAGTACAAACCAAATGTTCGTGCATCAGCTTAATGTTTATAAACCACACGAATGCATCATCGTATCTAATAGTAATATCATCTTAGTAATAGTGACAATGTTTCTGTCAGGGTTTGATTGGCTCTGATATCATCACATTATTAGTCATATTTTGACTTATTTTTTGTCCGTGTTTGTAGGCTGGTGGTTTGTAAGCACGGCTGAAGAACAGGGTTGGGTTCCTGCCACGTATCTGGACTCACAAAGCGGCACCAGAGATGATCTGGATCTGGGAACATCGAGATCAGGAGAAGGTATTTTATAGCTTTTTGAGAGTGTGTATTATAAGCTCTGTACATATTTCATCATGTAGGTCAATGTGCTTCGCTAAAATCGAGTAACATTAATCAAACTCCTCCATTGCTTTACAGTAAATGTCGTAGCCAGGAGTCCTCCTAACCAATCGCAGCTGTTTTTTTCTTTCATGTAATAATGTGTCTCCATTACACTAATATCAATGTTTCCCTTCATCTGAGTTTGTCATGTCTGTGTTCTTTCTCCGCTGCCGTCGTTTAACCGTGTCAGTTACTAAGAGGCGTAAGGCTCATCTGAAGAGGCTGGACCGCAGATGGACGCTAGGTGGAATAGTCAACCGCCAACAGAGTCGAGGTGAAAACACACGCAAACTCGCATGCCTTGGTGGATGTGATCGCATGCAGACGTGTGTGACCAATCTGCATGATGCGTTTGTGTGTTTGTACGGGGTTACGCTGTAATGATCTCTTTTATGCAACTTTTTTGTAATCTGAACCCCGAGTCCAATTTCTGGACCCGGCACCCAAAGCATGCTGGGTGGCCTGTTTCATCATTGTATAATCTTTATTATACTTTGCACGCTTCACATCTGTATTTGTGTGTATGAGTGTATGTATACGAATAAAAGATGTCGGTTGTTTAGGGTGAAGCTGGTTAAGTAAAAGGCCTTTTGTGGACACAAGCATCCAGTTTTTGGCATCCTACAATTTGGGTGAATGGATAATTATTGCCGTAAAGTTTGAGAAAGGAAGATGAATTGAGTAAAAATGAGGTTTGCCCTTTTAGAATCAGTGTTTGATCCTAACCAAACATATTCTGACCCAAATGTCTATGTGTGGACCAATGGGGGATTGAATGTTTGTATGCTAAATGAATCTCTATGGAGATCGTTGGTTCTGTACTGAGTCATAAAGGCCACGGACCTATCTATCTATCTATCTATCTATCTATCTATCTATCTATCTATCTATCTATCTATCTATCTATCTATCTATCTATCTATCTATCTATCTATCCATCCATCCATCCATCCATCCATCCATCCATCCATCCATCCATCCATCCATCCATCCATCCATCCATCCATCCATCCATCCATCCATCCCATGCAGGGTGTTTGATAGTTGCCATGGTGACCATAGTTTCCACCCAAATACCATACTACTAGTTTTCATTTCTTCTGTAAAATCTGCATAATTCATGATAATGGAACCTCTTTCTCTATATTTCTGGTGGGTGCTCATGTAGATTGGGACAGGGAAGTTTTGGATTGGCTGTGACACGGCTCTGCGGCCGCATGTCTCTCCCTCATTATTTCCTTCATGCTTTACTCTGAATCATTGAAGATGTCGTTGGAAAGCCACAATGGAAAGTCTGGATCTGGGCTTCTACCGGTGGCTTACAGTGTGCGGCTGCTTTTAATCCTTTTAGTTTTTACTGTATACATACTAATGATTCAGTGGACGGTTGGTCCTGAGACAAAGAGCAGATGGCGGTTTCAGAAGGAACGTCGCTCTATAAACAAGAAAAAGCAACTTTGGAAAACAGGTCAAGAGCAAGAGACGGTTGCGGGAAGCTTGTTTGAAAGACACATAAAAGTAATGATTGTGGAGTTTTTGTGATTTTTTTGTATAGCTCGGTAAAGGGATAGTTCCTAACACTATCATTGAAATATACTTAAAGGGACAGTTCACCCAAGAATGAAAATTCTTTCATCATTTATTCACCCTCCAAATTTGCATGACTTTCTTTCTTCTGCAGAACACCAAAATATTTTTTAAAGGACGTTGGTAACCAAACAACATTGACCCCCATTGTATGGACACAAAACCCACATTTCTCAAAATATCTTCTTTTGTGTTCCTCAGAATAAATACATATAAATGACATAAGTATAAATAAATGATGTCAGAATTTTTATATTTGGGTAAACTATCCCTTTAATATATTTTTAAAAAGCCTTTTTCTTTGACAATTTGGACTTTGATAGCTTTACTCTTGCTTCATTTTTTAAAATATATTCTAGAAAAAAGGGTAGTTTTGTATATTAGTTAATGGTCCTTGTGTTTTCCATTAAAAAAGGAAGCAATATGAATTTGGAGCAACATGAGTAAAAATATGACCACATTTTTATTTTTGGATGAACTGTCACTTTAAATGTGCCACAAATGGCTGAAATCCGCAATGGGAACTTTTTTTACTCCAGACAGCCCCCGTCGCCCCCAAACCCCCCCTCCCCCCAGTGAACTTATGTGAGTTCCAGCAAGCTCAGTATGTCTGGAATGATGTATGTGGCTGTGATCTCTCTCTCTCTTTGAGCTCTCTTCAACATACAGCAGCAGTTTTTTCGGTCACAGAGGCAGAACTTGTCTTGTAAAATTCTGTTGGCACACAAGTGCATGCAAAACCAATCTAATGTGTTCTGGATCGAGCCGAGGTTTTCCAGCATCCAGAACGGTTCCCTATGAAAATACTGCTGACTGGTGTAAAATGTGTTTTTAGAGGCGTTCTATTTTTTTTACTATTTTTACCCCTTTTTTACCCCCAGTCTCTCATTATGATGCTTTTTACTTTTATCATTTTGGTTGAGTTTTTTTCTGAGTCTTATAAACAGTTTAGTTTTGGATGTAGGTCAGAAGTTCAGGATCGGGGTGTCTTCATTTGCATATTAATGCCTAATCCTTGTGTACACGAATGTGATGATCATATGTGTTTTTTCTTCTCGGTGCACATTTGCATGTCCATTTAGCAGATTTCCCAATGTGTTTACTGTCAGGAAATTGTTGATAGAAACGTTACGAGCGAGAGAGAGAAAGAGAGAGTGACTAACTGGCCTGACTTCATCTCGTCTGTTTTTGACAGACTATGTTTCTCTTCTTAGAAAAACGAGAAGCAGGACATTTATCTCTCTTTATGTTTTTTTTTTTGTTTCAACACTTTTCGCTCTAATAATACATCTTTTATCAACACAGTTTCTTTCACTCTTTTTTTGTTACTAAATCTAACTTTATAGCATCGATATAAGCAGCCTGTAAATTCTGTCTCGCAGCGAGACAGCAGAGTTCGATATGTAGATATTAAATACAGATATGTAGTGTGTAAAAACTGTTAAATTAGGTTTTATGTGCCATTTGGGTGAAGAAAATACTGTATTATCCCTCAAGAGCCGTCAGGGCTCTAAAAGAAAAATGGTAATAAAACTGGTCCCTGATCAGTTATTTCTTTTACTGGCTGAATCTCTTGAAACATAAAGAACAAGACCAGGCTGTATTTCACCCTAATAACAAAAAAAAGAGAGAGAAAAGGGAAATTCACAAATGTGAATATTAATATTACTCAAAATAAAATGGGTAGAAAAATAAGAGTTGGTCTACAGACATAACTTCGTCTCTTTTAAGAATAGTACTGTATAATAGATGTAAGTATAGTTTATTAGAAATTATAATTTTATATTATGATTAATAGAAAATGAGTCAGAAAACCATAAAAACATTAAAGTATGTTGTTGTCATACAAGATGTTGTCATAAAACAGCCCTCCGTATTGTTTTATTTATTTATTTAGAGAAATAGTAGAGATGTGAGTCTTGTTGTTATTGCTCTGGTGGATTGCTTTCAGCATGCTTATTGTTTTCTGGAGATTGTTTGTGTTCATAATTAATAACAGACTGTGTTTTCGTGACTGTGGTGATGGTGTGAGTTTTGAAAGTGTCTTACTGTAAACTCCAGTATTGCTTAGTCACTGATCGGCCGGAGATTTGAAAGTTTTCAACATTTATAAGCATGCTTATAAAAACCATTGTCAAACTCCCATTAAAGCACAATAGTTAAACACACAACAACATGTCAACAAATTTTCTTACTCTCATTCATATTTCTCTTTTCAGAAGAGAAATATGTCACTGTTCAGGCGTATGCCAGTCAGGGAAAAGATGAGATCGGGTTCGAGAAAGGAGTCACCGTGGAGGTCATCCAGAAGAACCTTGAAGGATGGTGGTACATCAGGTAATCCATCGGTTCCTCTCATTTTAATGTGCTACAGTATATTCAAGAATATGATTATGGAAAAATGTCTCTAATCTGTCATCCTAATGAGAATGTTACAACTAACCCCACGTTGCAATGTGTCTGGTGATTGGTCCACTTTGTAACCAGACAAACATACCAATGCAAAGCTTTAAATGCAAATACCCTAGAGGACCGCATTTAATAATAATCTTGAGTTTATTGCTGATGCTGATGTTTGGTCTGTTTTAGGTTATAAACACATTCTGCACCCTTTTGGGACTGAAACAGCTTATGTTGGTGTCAAAAGCAGAGCTTTCAGTCATTGAAAACAGAGAGTGTGCTGACCTCTAGTGGTCAGGATGAAAATAGCTAATTTCTTGTTTGGTTGAATGATAGGACGAATTTCCGCTTTAAGCATTGTCTTGTCTTTGTGTTTACTCTTTTGACTAAGGCATTAAAAACTTTTTTAAACATAGTTTTACAAACTTTCTTATAAACTTACATGTTCAAGTTTAAATAGTAATAAGTTAGCTTTAGAAGTGCATGGCACAGCTTTGGAGTAAATAAAACGTGTTAAACTGAACCTGAACTGTAGACAATGATAATTTACTTTAATGTGAAATGTACTTCAAATCTACTTGAAGGTATATGTCAAATATAAAAAAATATTACCCAAATAGGAAGACAACAAAACATACAAGTGTTTTTAATACGTAGCCCTGCAAATACATGCTTTTTAAATATCAAAATCTATTTGCCTGAATGTGAAATTTATCCTTCAATTACTAGCAAGAATGCACTATTTATGCTTTGCAATTTTACCCCTTCTTGACCATTCTTCTGAGTATGCGCTCTTGGATTGTTTTCCTTTGTTTTTAGTTCCAAAAGTATTGAATGTGTAAGTATGTATACAAGTATATTTAGTGCATTGATATTAGTATACTTGCTAGTATACTTAGTGTACCTGCTATATTAAGCATACTGAGAACTGTGCTTTAAAGCGGCCCTAACACACGCGGTTTCTGCCAATCTCATATTAATCTTGAGTACCTATAGAGTAGTATTGCATACTTCGTATCTTCGAAGAGTATTTAGTTTGATCACATTTATAAAAGATAGATACAGCTGTACGATTATTTCCGAAAGCATACGGCGCGTGCGGGGGGGAGGGGTAGGCTGAACTAAAGCACGTGCGCACCCATTGCCAACAAAACACAGACATCAGTTTCACTCATCGCATGCGGTTCATGTCCGGCATCTTTTAGCGCCTGAACCTGAAGTATACTTTTTTTTTACAGTCCGTGCTTAAATTTTTAATTTTCCTAAACAAACTTCCTTGATCATTTCCACACACACAAATTGTGTAGATCTGTCAGTAAATAATAAAAACAACTAAAGTATTACTTTAGGACGCTAAAGGACGCATTTGTTGTCCCCACATTCCTGCATTCTGCTGCACTATAAATGAATGCTCTTTTATAAAAAGAATGCACATCTTGCACTTTCTCACACCAGGAGCCGGTTTCTTTTTCAGCTGTTCTGTCTCTAGCTTTCTAAATAGAATTAAAATCTCTATGTAACTAGCCCGCAATTGTGGTCCTGTTTAATGCGTTCCAGGTATCAGGGAAAAGAGGGCTGGGCCCCGGCCTCATACCTGAAGAAGCTGAAAGATGATCTTTCCCCGAGGAAGAAGACTCTGACGGGCCCCGTGGAGATCATCGGAAATATCATGGAGATCAGTAACCTCCTCAACAAGAAGGCTGTCAGCGAGAAGGACATTCAAACGGACGGAGAACCCACCACCCCTGAGCGCCACATTTCCAAGAGCGAGATCAGTTTACCAATCCCTTACGCCCAAGAGGCTGGAGGGGCACCCGCGGTGGGCAGCGGTTTAGGTGTGGGGTCTGGATCTAGTGCCGCCGTCCAGGAGAACAAGAGCAGGGCAGAGCCGGGCTCACCTGCTATAGCCCGGGTAGCACCACATAGAGTTGAGATAGGTGAGTTAAGACAAATTATCTAATATTGCTCTAATATTTATTGTTAGATTGGAAAAAATATATAAATTACAATAAAGATATATTAAAGTAGAAAAATAATATAATCTTGATATCTTACATAGTAATGTTAATATTGTTGTTATTTTACATGTAGGATTTGATGCCATAGGTAACTTTTCTATGTGGTAAACAGATATTTTCTAACATTTTGTCCGGGTGTTGTGTAATAATGAGTGGACAGTTTCACCGTACCTGTTGCACATGATTTAGCTCACAGCGTAGTTCTTTTTGTATTTGCAGCTTTTTTTATCTAATGCCATACGTACACTACACAACTAACAAATCCCAAGATTGTAATAATACTATGTTTTGTTGTGTTGTGATGCACATACTAAATAAAACACATAGATACCCAGATTACTTTCAAGAGACTGACAAAATGTAGGCTAGCAATCAAATTAGCTTAATTTATATTGTATACATGCTACTTTATGCCCCCCCCCAAAAAAAACAGTTTACATTTATTACTTGCAATTGAACCTGTGACAATGGCATTGATTCAAGAACACCCAAAACTCAGGCTAATATCAAGTGTGTGCAGTCAACATAAAACGTTTTGTCCTCTAATTTCAAAGTCCTGGATAGATTTGATTAAACTAATAATATTCACAGTCTTGAGCAAAGAGACACGTTTCAACCATGTTTTGTATTTAAATGACAGGATCTCCAAACCTCAGACAAAAACCCCCTCCACGAAGAGAGACAAATCTGGTAAGTTATCAGAGCCAGAAATTGATCTATTACATTTTAAATTCAAAGATAGCAATAATTATTTATTCGCTAATACGGCTTTTCATTTCGCAAGGCCTTCCAGTTGCCCAAACCTCCAGAGCCTCCTAGTGTGGAAGCGGAGTATTACACCATTGCAGACTTCCAGTCCAGCATCTCTGATGGCATCAGCTTCCGTGGAGGACAAAAGGCTGATGTAAAGCTTAACATGTTCTTGCTTTGACTGTGTATTAGTAATATTAAATACTATAAAAATAGTATATTGTTAACAATTTTAAAGGGTTAGCTTACCCCAAAATAAAAATTCTGTCATTATTTATTCACCCTCATGTCCTTTAAAACCTGTTTGTGACACTTTCTTCTGTGAAACACAAAAGAAGATATTTTGAGAAATGTTTTGTGTCCATACTATGGCAGCCAATAATGTTTGGCTACAACATTCTCCAAAATATCTTCTTTTGTGTTCTTCCAAAGAAGGAAAGAAAGTCATGTTTGGAATGACATGAGGGTGAGTAAATAATAATTGGTTGAGCTATCCCTTTAACTTTGTACAAAATATTTATTTTCCCTTTCTTTGTCATTCATTAAAACCATTTGAAACATTCTCAGATCATGCTAGGCTAACACGTACAAATATGAGGTATCTAAGCCAACTCTGCATACCACATATCATTTAGAAATGATTATAATATGCTATTGTATTATTTAAACATGTATGATGTGCTTTTTAGGTCATAGAGAAGAACTCTGGTGGCTGGTGGTATGTCCAAATCGGGGAAATGGAGGGTTGGGCACCCTGCTCCTACATCGATAAACGCAAGAAACCCAATCTGAGCCGGAGAACCAGCACACTCACCCGCCCCAAAGTTCCACCGCCCGCTCCACCCATCAAAAAACAGGATTCCGAGGATTCACCTTCTCTGGGCAGCTCTGCTTCCAAAGCTCCAGAATCTTCCAGTCAACGTGGCGCCTACGAGGAGCCGGAATACGATGTTCCCGCCATGGGCTTTGAGGCTGAACTGGAACATAATCCCCTGAAACCAGACCCGAAACCCAAGTTTGAAATCAAAAGCAATCCGGCAGCAGCAGAAAGGATCGCGCAGGCTGGCAAAGCCTCACCTCTGTTGAAAGTGATGACCTCGCCCTTGAGGAAAAGAAACTCTTTGGAGAACGTCCATAAAGAGGAGGTGATTTATGAAAACGAAGGGTTTAGGTTCTCCTCCGATGACTTCTCCTCTTCTCGAGATTCAAGCAGGTGCAGTTTAGACACCCCGAGGAGTCTCACTTTGGGACGCAAACCTCTCGGTTCCTCTGTCTCTCCTGGAGGAGGGAAACCCTTCAGAAAGGTTCCCCCCGATCTAAACAGGAGTCATTCTCTTGGCCGTGCCGAGAGACACAGCCCCAGGTCGTCATCGGACGAATCGGTTCGCAATCCCAAAAGAGAGCCCGTCATGCGCAAAGATGTGGAAATCCGGGTCAGTCAGAGTCCCTTGACTAGGCCCAAACCAGTGGTGCGACCCAAACCTCTCCTTACAAAGTCGGAGCCGCAAAGTCCCGAAAGGATGGATATCAGCAGCCTACGCCGTCAGTTGCGTCCCACCGGCAGCCTCCGGCAGGGAGCGATCCGTGTGGTACGTGGTGAGGATTCAGAGGCGGCTTCCGTTGTGTCTGAAGATTCCATCACCTCGAGAAGTACCTCCGATCTCTCCAGCGTATATTCTAAAGGTAGCCGAGATGGAGAGTCACACCACGAGGGTGCATTTTACAGAACCACAGATGCCTACGAACGAGCACAGGAGTCTGAGGTCAGCTTCCCGGCTGGTGTTGAGGTGGAGGTCCTGGAAAAGCAGGAAAGCGGATGGTGGTACATCCATTGGGGTGATGAGGAAGGTTGGGCACCTACTTTCTACCTAGAGCCTGTCAATCATCTCCACAACGTAGGCGTTCAAGATGTCCGTGATAGTCCTCTTGTTGACCTTAGTAGCTCCAACAAATCCAACAGCCTTGAGAAGAACGAGCAGCGCGTCCAGGCCCTAAACAACCTCAATCAACAGAACCTGAGGAGCTTGAGCAATCCCAGTCCGCCAATCCCATCCAAACCACCAGGGGGCTTCGGTAAACCAACTGCAATGCTGAACGGGTCAGGCGTGCGGATGCGGAATGGCATCCGTCAAGCAGCGGTGCGACCGCAGTCTGTGTTCGTGTCCCCGCCCCAGCCTCTGAAGGACACCAACATTCACACGGGATCCCTGAGGAGGAATGAATCACTGGGAGCAGGTGACCACATGAGGTCCGCAGGTGGCGTACGAAGAAACTCTTCCTTCACTGCCGTTCGACCGCAGCCGGTGACCGACGTGCGGGTGAGGGCTGGGACCATCATTACCGCACCCGTTGGAAGTTCAAGCCCATTGATCGGCCAGAGGAATGGAATACCGGTGTCTACAGTAAGACCCAAGCCCATCGAGAAGACGCATCTTATTCACAACAACCTTCGAGAAGTGTACGTGTCAATCGCTGATTACCGTGGCGACGAGGAAACCATGGGTTTCTCCGAGGGCACCAGTCTCGAAGTTTTAGAAAAGAATCCTAACGGATGGTGGTACTGTCAGGTTGTAGACAGTTTACACGGGCGTAAAGGATGGGTGCCATCGAACTATCTGGAGAGAAAGAAATAACTCCCTTGAACTTGTTTTAGACATGCACAATTGTAAACGAAATGTAAAAAGTGGGACAGATTGGAAGACTTTGCTTGGAAACAAGAAGGACGGAGCCTTTTCAAAAAAGGGGTTTACATTGAAACTAGAGAAATGCAGGTGAATGTTTAGCAAAATACCTGCCGTAACTTTATGCCAAATGGGTGCCTTTAAACATCTTTCACTGAATGTCAAGAGGAATCAGTCAAACACCAGTGAATCAACACCAAACTTAGTGCCATAGGCCTACGACTACAACATATTTTTGTTACAGCGTTGAACAAAAGAGATTTTAAGCACAGGTGCATAACAAAAAAGTATTTAGCACTCTCAAACAAGAAATGTGTCAGCGAAATTTTCGACGAAGCGTAACTTTAATTGACTGTCATTTTTTAAAGCCATTTTTTTTTAATGGAAATTGTTTTGTGTTAATGTTTTTATATCTTCCTTAGAGATGTATTTCTGCTTTCTTGTAACATCTTAACACATCCAAACAGACACCTTCTGCCCTGACACACTGTGTCATTATGTTTGTCTCTTTATCTTCCCCATTCTTCCAATTCTCAACAGTCTGAACAAATAAAAGATGTTAAAGAAAAACAGTCTGTGAAAGCAACATGCGGTTATGCATAGACCACCTCATATTGGGTTTAAGCCCACGTTTAGTTTACAAAGTGCATCCGGTCCTACTGTTTCTAGTTATATGACAGATGGCTTCAGATGTCAGGACTAAAGATTTTTCTGCTCTCTATACGTGCTTTATAGTATGATTCACAAATCAGGACTGGAAAATCTTACGTATTGTTTGGCATTTTATCCCAGGGAAAGTAGTAACGATAACATTGAGCCCAAAATGTGATCACACCAAAGGACAACATAGTCACATTTGCTAGTTTGTTTTACATTTAGTATTTATCTTATGGGTGCAGAGAAATAGGGTGTATTCAGCAAAACCTAAACGAGGTTTCAGAAGTGAGAACAAAGTTTATTTAATCGTTTTATCTGGAAGCACTTGATGTTTTTTAACCCAAAGAAAAGCACATTAATATGCAAAGTTAAAGAATTACGATATTGCTGGGCAGTATTGAATCTGAAGTTACACGATAGGCAGTTTAAAGACGTTTAGCCTCTGTTGACAAAGATATTAAAACAGATTTGCAGACTCTTGCTATCTTAGTCCATATAGTCAAATCGTCTTCATAGGTTGTTGAGCTCGAGCGATTACCTCCCCCTTCAAATGCAATTAATTCAATCAAATAACATTTATGAAAACTGCATCAAACAGCTGATGTTCAAGACTGCTGAAATATTTTTCTAATGAACGGGGCGAGCTCTTATTCGGGCTCGGCATTACAGTTATTTTAATTTTGTTTTCTGCTGGACAGTATTATAGTGTTGAACAGTTAAAACATTAATTTACCTGCTAGATTGCAGTTAAATTCTATTAAGAAGATAGTAGTTTATTTTGTCTTGTTTGTTTCGTGGTTGTGTGATCACACATGGACAATAATGATGAATGAAGTAGTTCAATTGTTGTGAATTGACGCATCCAAGCATTTTCCTAAGAGCAAGAATGTGTCGATTTAAAGGTGCAGTGCATTTCGTCAGCATGTCATTTATTTAACGAAATTAGTTATTTTTTATTTATAATTTTCATCGAAATATATTTTAAATTTTAAGTCTTACAAACATGTTGTAATATTTTGCCATTGGTGGCTGTCTCGAAAAACTTGATGTTGAAAAATTGGCTACTGCTGTAATCGTAGCTGTTTTCCTATATAATAAGCTCTCTTTTGTCTATTCATTTTGGCCTCCATTACAGCAGATGTCTTGAAGTTTCAAATTAATTCAGTTAGATGTTTTTAGCTTTATTTTGAATGGAAATATGTTTTTTTAGAGGCTGATTACTGCACCTTTAGCAACTATGGGCGCTTCTTTTCTCATTATTGAGCCACTTATAATGCCAGATTTTTTACTTTATTGGAGTTTTTTCTCTACTTTTTATCTTCCAAATCTTTTCATTTGGAAATCAATGTCAAAGTCAGCTATACAATTGGAAATAGCATAAATTCCACCCACAACACTATAACAAAGCAACCAAATTGCTATCTGTAAATATATATAATTTGTCCTCTGATAACAGGTTACAAATTACGTTGATTGTATTATAAGAAAAATGGAATTTGTAAAAAAAAACATCAGGTCTCCGTAAGTACTTTGTTATATGGGGATCCCAAATATTATGTTGGGACCAAAATTGTTGGTAAACAATCATAGCAGCAATAATGCAGTTTCAAAGTACAAATTCATGCAATTGTGCTTTTAGATTTAAATAGCAAAAAAGCGCACTGCACTCTCACGCCCCTTTTGACGAAGGCATTATAAAAAATGTGTTGACTCACTAAACTGCAGCGCTTGTGATGGATGAGAAACTCCATTAACGCTTCTACTTTATTCTTCATTTGCGCCTATAGAATTTACAAGGGAACTGTTACGCGTCAAACTAGTTTCACGCATTACATGTGTTACACTAACTTTGTTTCATTGTGTTTTTTATTTATTTAATGTTTCAGTATTGTGTTTTAATTTTGTATTTTCCCTCCTGTTCACTTTTGACATACTCAGATGGAATAAGGAAACGTGCAATAGAAAACAGCCATCTCACCATTGAAGTATTACATATGTAAGGGTTTTTACATTGTCATTGGAGTTAGTGATTAATATTGCCTGGTTTGTCCCATTGTTTTTTTTAACCTTGTGTTTTAAAACTTTTAAAACATTATTCTGAAATGGTAAACCCCCTGATTGATACTCACATTTTAATCTACTGTAACTTTCTGTCAGGTGTTTGGTGACCCCAGAAGGTCATGCAGACTGTTGAAAAAAAAACAGGGGTATCTCTCTCAGAGGCATTCGGCTTGCCATATCAGATTTAAAGACACTGGGGCAAACCAGCAGTAGCTACAGTATATGTGAGCTCCACATCACACACTGCCAACTGCTCGACGTTTCTCTCTGACATCCGCCCCACTTTCCACCGTTGCCATGGCGAACACGACTTCCCTTTCTTAAATCCCATTTGTCAACAGCGAGGACTCGCATACAGTACTTTATCATTGTCATTTTGTGTAGCATATAAGGCCTTTTTATGACTGTAATATCATTTGCAGATCCGGGTTTAATTTCCCACACTTAAAATAACACGGACTGCATACCTCGCACGTCACGTGTCACCGCGTATTATAACTCGGGTTTATTACAATTTCTGACCTTCTGGTTTGAAGCCATTTGAATCTAAAATGCTTTTATGACTTCTGTGTTCATTACGATTGAATACATGCACTGAGAGTTTGACATCGGTTGAAAATGATGAACGTTATGAGGGACTGTCTCGAGGAAGTGAAATATCTTTAGCTTTCTAATATCTGGTACTTTAGTTTCTTAATCTACGTTGTGTTTTCTTTTCTGTTGAGCACGCTACATCTAATAGACATCTGTAAGATGTTTATGATTTAGAATGGATGTAAAACGGCTCTCTCTAAGATGTTTAGCAGATGTTTTTACACAGCGGATCTTTAGCTGACGTCTTACAGACGTACGTGTGCTAGCTGGGCTATTTTAGGATAAAACAGGAATCAGAAGAGAAGATTGTTAGGAAGAAACATATTGTGAGTGCATTTCATGTATTCTGAGGTGGTTTGTGTGGGGATTTATGGTGGAAAGAGAACGTGACTAGATTGTTTATGATGTTGTTTGGTTAGAAGGGAATACAGTCAGTTTGGGTTAAACGCGGCCGAAATGGAAATATTCACTGGCGGATTTTTTTATAACAAAAAAGTACTCATCCTGCATTAAAATGTCCTATCAACACTATTTGGGCGCAATATTCTCAGTCAAGCTTTTGCAAAAAACATTTTTTTACCGTCCAACCAAACACCCTTGGTATTTCTGCAAACATCTCTCAGTACTTCAGTACACACACGCTGGGCCTTGGAGACTTGATGCGCTCTGTCGACGCCGCTATAAACCTCTTTAAAAAAAATGTGTGTGACAGAATCTAGGACCTCTCATCACCAGCACACCCACTGTGCCGTCGGGAGTCGAGTCGCTGTGAAATCACATTACCGAGCAGTCGGTTAATTACAGATGTCGAGGAAAACGTTCGCAGTGAATACAAATGTCGCACTGATTGTGGATGTCGAGTGGCCGGGGGGTTCGGATCAGATGCAGTGATAGATTGAGTGTGACTCTAATGGCTCACAGCATGTCGAGGCGTATTAACATCATCAGGAGGAATCGTTCGCGCTTCCTGCGGCTGGTTTGATTTACCGAGGCGTCCATACGATGCTGAAGTGTCGTTATGTGTGAAACAGAAGCTGTGAGAATGTACGTGATCGACTGGGTTGTCGCGATATTTACGAGGAAATACGGGGAAATCTGCCAGTTGCAGGTTTGAAGAAGGTACCCTTGTTTACAGAAAGGTTTGATCTGTTCATTACTCCATTACCCTGATAGCACACATACATCTGCGAGACGTCTATTTGATGTTTGCGTTTACATCTGCAAGACGTCTATGAGACGGTTCCTGTCAAATGTCATATAGACGTCTAGAAGATGTCTGTTAGATGTTTATAATTTACAATGCGTGGAAAACTTCCTTTTCTGTGACGTTTATCAGATGTTTTCCAGATCTTTAGCAGACATCGTACAGATGTACCTTTGCTATCTGGGTAGACTTATACCTGGGATCTAGAGTAGGCCCATATTGTGGATTTGGGTGGAAAGCCGTATGTGCGGTATGCTTTGATTGCGCTAGCGGGTGTTTTGGTAGGTTTTAATTTGTATTAAATTCCTTCTGTGCTAATTTGCATTTATTATGGGAAGGATACAGATTTGGCATAAGGCAGCTGGGCGTGTTTTTGTTTATACTTCCATGAGATGAGGGCAACGTGGGCACACGCTGCGGCGATCTAATCTCTTGCTGCTTCCTGTCACCGACTTTGTTTGGCTGTCTGCTTTAATTAACATTTCTGTCCTCTTAATTAACAGTCACCGAAACAACAGCACGTGGGGCGACTAACATCTCAGTTAAAAGCAATCAACTGCTGAGTGTTTTAATAAGTATCACTTCTCTAAAAGTTACACTTACTGAGGTCTTATTTTGTCGTGTCCTCACTTTACAGACTGTATTCTATGTGTTGTCTCAAGTGGAATAACATGAACTCATGTATAAGGCAAATAAAAGAGTCGCTGTAATCCAGTTACCCCTCAAGTAGAGTTTGAATCAATTTTCAACCTTCGGCGAACTCTCAGACAGGTCAAGGCCGACTGTAGGGGGCAGTCTAACTGAATCAGATGCTACACACCATTGAACAACGAATGTTTGGGTGGATATTTGCAAAGCCTTTTTTTTGTCATAAATACAAAGAACAATGTGCCGTTGAAAATATTGAAAGCCTTGCATTGATATTATTTTCTGTTCAGCCAAATCTACATTTTTATGCATTTCTTAAAAAAGGTGGTCTAAATCTTCGGCTTTTAATTCTCAGCAAGCTCTTTGTTTGTGTTTTTTCTACTTTTTGTTTTTGTACCTTTTTACGTTTACATTGTATCTTGCATTGTCTCAAATAAAAACACAATAAAATGTATCCTCCTTGTTCTTATACTTCAATGTCATGTTTGTTTAATGGACTACACAACACAAATACAGCAGAACACGTCGTTACAGATCTGTATGCAGAGAGAAGTCACAATAAGGTAGTCATTGATTACATTTTGAGCATTTCCTGTTTGTAATTGTGTTGAATTGACAACACTTGACATCATTTTTACATGTTCTCCATTTGACCTGAGCAGCAGCTTGAATTGTGCCATGGGTAAAACGACCCCCCTTCAGTGCCCCCCACCCAAGATGTGGTGTTGTACATTAAATGGGGGGGGGGGGGGATGGGGGGTAATACACATGAGTATGACGTCAGCGTTATCGGAAAAAGCCGTCTTCAGAGTTTACATGGAGACCAGGCTTTAACGCTGTCATTTTTAAGAACTTGCACTTTTGAGACCTGTTTTCAAATGTTTGTGTTTTCAGCGTTCCCAAAACGTTGTTGTTGTATAAACGAACAGCCAAAACTCATAAAAAGTCGAAAACGGTCTCGTGTAAACGGCCTCTTAGTTTCCATTATTTTATTGATTCAAGGTTAAAGCTCCATCTTATAGAGAACAGGTAACCCGTAGAGAGCATCGAGTCACACAAGATGTTGCTTTTAAAACAGCTTAAAACAAGACCACTCGCGCATTTCTGCTTTTGTGGCAATTCCAGTTCTCTGTCTGTTAAATTTCAACACACTGTAAAAAAATTTGAGGTTATTTTTGTTGGGTCAAAAAGGGACGAACACAGCTGTTGGGTTAAACCCAAAAGTTAAATTAACCCAGAAAATGGTTTATATATGACCCAATGGGTTAAAACAACCTAGCAATTTGGTTAAAAGCCATAATAGGTTGATTATTTACAAATCAGTGGCTGGGTCCCTTTTTGACCCAATGCTGGGGTTTAAATGAACGCAGCATTTTTTAGAGTGCAAACCTCGGGAATGACATAAAGGCCCCCAAAAGCAATGTGACTGAGAGAATGCAAATATGCATGAAAGTTTATTTTTGAACTGATTTGTAAAGTACATGTAAAACCATTTGTAATATGATGTTCAAACATGATGTACTTGTTTTCTTTGTAGTATTCGAGTTCAAGATATTTATATTTTGATCATTTTGGATCCATTTTCTGCAAATGAAAAAAAAAACATTTAAATTTGGGAGAAATGTTGTTACTAGTTAACATAATAAAACAAAAATAATTATTTTACTGTAACACATTTTTTTCTGTTGCTGTGTATATTCAATATACTGTATTCATCATATGATTTTTTTTACAAATAATAAAAAACAATAAGGCCACCTGTCTTTGACAGAGTAATATGAAAAAAAACATGACAGCAGCTGGACAGCATGACAGTAAATGGGGAAAATAGGATTCCCAATTTTGTTGTGATTGGTAAGCGCTTACATTAAGCAGCCTGGAAATCTTAAATCTACATACATTTTTTTTCATGTATTAAATGTAAAACTCTTAGGCCTGATGGTGTATTGTAGTGTGAAATGTCTCTAATTATTATGCATTTTATTTAAGCATATTTTTAACCCTGTATTTGTATGCTTTTATTCTAGAGGCAGTAAGCAGTCCTTCGCACAGATGACTGAGCTGGAGGTCAAAAAAGTTACTAAACTTGGGTTTCATCTAACTGGTTTCATCTTTTACAGTGTTGTTTGTAACTTATTTGTCTAATACATATTTGCAAATCTGTAAACATACTTTTTGTCTTTCATTTTTCTTTTTTGTTTATTCAGTTTGTTTATTGGTTTCTGTTATTATATGTTTAATATGTACTAAATCTTTACATTGTTTTAATTTAATCCTTTATATTTAATTATTGTCATTGTGTTTTTTTGTATTGTGTTACTATTTATGTGCTACTTTTAGTTTATTGTTTGACATTATTTGTTGCGTGTTTAATTGTATTTTTATGTTTCTCTTGTATTGTGTGACTTTGTTTTGTTGATTTTTTTCTGTTGTCTAAATGTAAGTGTTATTGTTTTTGGCACCTCTTTTGACATTGTATTTATTTTTGCTGTATTTGGCTAGATTTTATTGTAAGCATCAATTAAACACTATACTTGCATTTGTGTCTGTGGTTTTTCCAACTATTCAATATATTATTATATATTGGGCCAGTTGTGGGTGAGTTCTAGGTAATTGTGGTGGCACTTGGCTCTTTATTGGGTTACACATGGGGATACAGGCAGTGTTATGGGACAGTTAGGGCTGATTTCAGGGACATGAATGAAGTTGTGGGTGAGTTTTGGTCTGCTTCAGGCATGGTTCTGGTATTCTTTAGGAAAGCAGCTTAAGGGCCATTCCAGGGAAGTGGTCTGTACTGCACACACCAATCCAGAGCCGTTGAAATACAGAGTTACGACACTCACATAGACCATAGTAATAATAGAATGGGCAAGTAACTGGCGTCATGGAGTGACCAATAGTTCCAAACACTGCACCGAAGCCCATTCATTTCAGTGTCTCCCAAACTCATTTGCTGTACAGTTGTTGGAATAACTGCATGTTTATACATTTTAATGAGTTGGCGTACATATCTTATATTCATATTAGGCCTACTCCTCAGACAAAATACTGCTATAAATGAAGTCAATGTAGTAATCAGTGTACACAATGTGCTAATATATTTATGTATTGCAAATATAGTTGCTGTGTCTGTCCTGCTAAAATCCATTCGAATAGGTTGACAGCACGGATTTGTTTGGAACGATTGAGAACGGCGAGATCGAGTGTCGTAACTCTAGGCTTGTTCGACTTTATGTGGCGCAGCATCAAGTCGAACAAGCCTTCTGTATTTCAATGGCTCTGCACAAACCTAT
Source organism: Triplophysa rosa (assembly GCF_024868665.1). Taxonomy (NCBI): domain Eukaryota; kingdom Metazoa; phylum Chordata; class Actinopteri; order Cypriniformes; family Nemacheilidae; genus Triplophysa; species Triplophysa rosa. The sequence goes on along the minus strand of NC_079893.1, from coordinate 28,134,171 downwards.
TAGACATCGTTTGTCACGTGGACAGACATCATTGACGCGACGCACCTGGTAGGTACAGCCATAGATGTCAAAACTAGATGCCGCATTCAAGCTCTCCGGGCACGTAGACGCGTCCGCCATCTTGGAACGGTCCACTGACGTCACTCACAGTTTGCTAGAATGCCACAACACTGCGCAGCCATGGCTGTGCATTTTAATTCCCGAAAAATTGGATACCCTTTCGTTGTTGTCATGTTGTAGGAAATATAATGTTTGAGTTTACACAACAACAAATATGTTTTCATAGTCATACGGACCGACTTGGCAGGGTTGCCAGATCTGTGAAACAAAATCCTTCATCACGAGCCTAACGTAGTCCATATAACAGAACTTAACATTAATAAATTAAATCATCTTAAGATCGACTGTACAACAAAATCCTTCCACTCCTAACCTGTGGATAAAACAAACCGTAGCGACAGTTACAAAGTAACCCAATTCCACTGAAAAGCTGCAGTCTTGGCAACACAGACCGTCTCGCACCGTTCCAATATGGCGGACGACCTACGTATAGCGTCCCATAGACGCAGATGCTAATGCGGCATCTAGTTTTGATATCTATGGGAACGTCTTAACTTTTTTTACATGCATACAAGACCCCAAAATAATTTTAAACCTGTTTTCTATGCAGCTATTGACTGTTAACTATACTAGTAAATATTATTGACCAGAGTCGTACTTTATGTAGTTACTCATTTCTAAATGAGTCGTTTTCTCACATTAACTTTAACAAAAGAAATGTTATGTCACTTGTGTGTGAATTACACTTTTGTACGTAGTGCATGCAGTCGTAGGAAACATTGTTTTCCGTTTTGCCATGTGTCTTGTTTGTAATCCACTCCCAGCCCTTGGCTCACACTGTACACCAGAACCGTAAATTCTCAGCCATGAGAAATGCAGAGGCAGTACATAAATTGATGCAATGTGTCGTCCACTAGGGGGCAGCCTTCACCAAGCTTGATCTGCCAACAGTTCACCACCTAAATCTAGAAAACTGCCCTCCGGTTGGTCACAGAAATATGCATCCTTAAAGGTGACCTTCATCATCTTCCTCTCAACTCCAGAGCACATCCAAGCGCAGCATCAAAGGCACGTTTGATCCTCTACAAACGGATGTCTGTTACGCTTCACCTTTAGCGTCTGGTTCAGGATCAGCTCACCGCTGCACAGCTATTGATCTGGTTTTTGTTTATTTATCTTTTTGACAATATTTTTTAATGACATTTTGGCCATTGGGTTAACCAGTAACTAATAATATGCATCAATGACTTTGAACTGGTGTCAGTGGGGAATGAGATTCGGTAGCTGCAAGATTTACATTTTGAATGCAATTTTGGTCATGCACAACATTTTTCACCATTCAAGTTGTTTTATGTTACCTGGGAATTGGACTGACGATCTTAAAGGGACACTTCACAGTTGAAGTGTCATTCATTTACTCTCGTGCCATTAAAAAACCTTTCTTCTGTGGAATAAGAAAATGTTTTTTAGTATTCTACAGAAAAGATGGAAGTCAATGGGGGCCAATGTTGTTTGCTTACTAACATCGTTTTAAATATATTTTGTGTTTTGCAGAAGAAAGTCATACAGGTTTGGAATAACATAAGGATGAATAAACAGTGAGAATTTCCATCCCTTTAACAAAATTATAGGCAATATATAACAAATGAAAGAATGGACGTCACACTCACTGAAATACATCTGCAAAGTTTATTGACAGTCATCTTTGACTCGGACGAAACAAAGCTCCATAAACTCATCACAGACTTTAAGGAAAAAATAAATCATAGGTTGAGTCAAAAATAGAATGCCACAATAAGCTGAGCCATTTTTAATGAAGAAATCACTACTGACCTCATGGACTATGAATCACTGACTCATTTTACAGCCCTTAACTGAACCCTGGGAAAGAGGAATCATAACGCTTTGATTCAGATATTCGTTTGGTCCCACTGTTTACCAATGGGTTATGAGCGAGCAAAACACACTGACAAACAGAAAGAATAAAGAAATGCAATTCACATTATTTTGTCTATATATATAATAAGATAAAAAACTTCTGTTTTTCATTACGATCTAAAAATATTCAGATTTGATCAATATTCAAATTTATTTAAGGTTGGGGTGACAATTTATGCAATCCCTGATCCCACATACGTTTACTCCACTATCCACTCATAACTCAAAGTATCTACAACATTATTGTCTGTGCCAATGTGCTAATATGGCTGTGTTCATTATCATATCTACAGTTTTGATTAAAATAATTATAAAACAGGAAAGCTAAATAGGGAATCTGCGACATATCAGATTCAACACATCGTACTCTACACGCGGTATTAATAAAGTACATTACAGGGTCGACGACAATCAAAGGTGGACCCATGGGCGGCATATTCGGACTGTTTGTCCCACTCCAGGTCCTCAGTAAAACAACACTGTGTTTTTGCCATTTCGTTACAAGCATTTAAACGAGAAAATGTTCTGGAAAAGGTTGATTTTGTCCAAACATGAACCGGATGATGTCATAAAGGGGACAATAAATTTTGAATAAAATTTCATAGTGACAGAAACACAAAGATTGCTCTTATAATACACCCTAAATTGTGCAAAAGATATTATTAGAGGGATACAAAATGGGGCGAAATAGAAAAATGCTTGAGGGTAAAATTAATTATTTATAAATGATATTTGTCAGAACAAATTGACTGACTTGATGGGTTAAAAAGTGCCTGGTTTATTTGACTAAACATGTGCAAATGTAAATCAAATGGCCTCCAGGACATTTTCAGAACAGTGTGTACCTCTTAAAATCAGATGAGTAAAGTTACACCAGTGGGACATAAATACACATCTTTAAAACAAAACACATTGTCAATGAAATGAGCTGACCCCAGAGGGAGTGTATCCTACAGGTTATCTCGATCCTAACATAAAGCTGGTTTTCAACATTTGCTGCCACGCGCCTTATAGATGTCCTTCTCAGTATGGCTTGTGTGGATACAACCAGCACAAATGTCAAGAAATATGTTGGTGTAGAATCCTGAGGGACTGAAAAGCAAACTATACAATCATAATTTCGGTCCATTAATCCAAAAGAAAAAACAAAAGAGCGCCAGACACACCTCAGATACGTCTATGTTCTAATACAGTGGTTCTCAGCTCTGGCCCGCGAGATCCATTTTCCCAACTCTGATATAAAACACCTGAACAAGCTAATCAGCGTCTTTAGGAATAGATGCTTTCAATTTAATGCGGCGCTGCGCAAATCTATCATCGTATGACATTGAAGTACCGCGATAGCGATTCAAGTGCAGATTGCTCGGTACGCATTTGAATCGCTCTCGCGGTACTTTAATGCCAAACAATCTGCGCAGCCCAACATTAAGTTGAACGCGTCTGTTCCTGAAGTCACTGATTAGCCTCTTCAGGTGTTTTATCAGAGTTGGGGCTAAACTCGGCAGGAAAATGGATGTCGCGGGCCAGAGTTGAGAAACACCGTTCTAATAGTTTCCTCTAATTAACATAAATAAACATTCAAAAGTGAATCACCACAAACAACAGAGCACAACTTCGAACAGATTTTCTCGACACGTTGTTAGCATCGCCTGAAGAGGAGCCGGCTAACACTAATAGCAGCATGAATTTAAGCGCCAGCTGTCACAATTGCTTCACACAAGCTCACTGGCTAGTTCTGAACAATATTAGCCTGCAGTCCATTGTAGGTTAGTAATATTACTTGAGCTGCTGTCACATCCAACCACACACACACAAACACACACACACACACATTCACTATTGTGCCTCTTTTGCTTAGTTGCTTTACAGTAAATAACACGATGTAATTGATTAAAAACAGATTTGAGCCTGTTGCAGATGTTCGAGGGAATCTGGATTGTGGGAATCTGAATTGGCCTTTGCTGGAAATCTAATTTACAGCTAGCATCAAAACTCAGTAGCATCAGCTCAGTTTTTTAACTGTTGTTGGCTGACCTGAGTGCATAATATCCGTCACATGAAATGAACAAATTAATTTTTTGTAGAATTATATTGCCCTCTAAAAAACAGTTTTTTCAACCCAGCATTGGGTCAAAAATTGACAAACCCAACCGCTGGGTTGTAAATTAACCTATGCTGGGTTCTTTCAACCCAAATGCTGGGTTGTTTTATCTCATTGCTGGGTCAAATATAAACATTCTCTGAGTTATTTGAACCCAACAGTTGGGTTTGTCCATTTTTGACCCAACAATGGGTTGAAATAACCCAATATTTTTGGAGTGTATTTTTATGACAGTTTTTCTATGAATCCTTATTACTGTGTAATATATATAGATGTGTAACTTTTGAGGGTTTTTGCAACACCTGTACTCTTATTGGTATTTCTTATTACGGTAAAATATTTTTGCACTAATGAGAATTTTTGGGAGGGGTGTAAAATGCACAAAAATTATAATGATATTTAAAGGCATTTTTTATATTTACCTACTCACCTGTATAGCCTGTACAAATTCAAACAAACTTAATCAAACTGCTCACTGAACTTCCTTCTGTCTCCTAGAATCTTCTGACTTCAGACACAAGCAACTGTGGTCATAAAGCATCAGGACGTCCTACACATCCTCCAGATCCAGAAGAAAAGATGCCACCAATTTAGTACACAACATATATTTACTTTCTTCTTGTTATAATTCACTCATTCGATATTTTTAACCCTGCTTTTTCTATTCTCGGCACAATCAAGAATTATAGTCCAGCTTTACAGCCTTTTGTACTCTCTTCTCCCAATGATCCTGTTAAATTCTTATTCAATTGTAAACTGTAAGCTGTTAGCCCCCTATTTGGGACCCTAGAAACTGTTGGGTTGGGACGGGGGATACAAAAGTATGTATGATGTCAGCAAATGAGATACTTTATCCTCTCGCCACAAACGACTCTTTTATTGGTTAGCGCCTCACGGCTATTTTCCCTCTTTGTAGATTTTGCTCGCTATGGCAACGGTTGACTCGCTTCTGCAAATAATCAGACCGTGCATGTCCAAATCTGGAAAGTTTACATCTTTGATTTGGGCTTTGGTTTAGGGTCATAGGATAGGGTGCTAATTACATTTTCGAGTGACATTGGCTCGATTAAAAAAATTAATTGCTTTTATCCGGGAAGGAGTTGTTAAGAACATTCTGCAACGGCTCATTGGTAAATCGTTCCGCTATATAAACGCAACAAATTATCGTATTAATCCCTCCATAACATCTGCTGGTTGAACACATGCGTACGCAAAAAATGATAGCGGCCCATTAACTGATTTGATCTGCTAAAAGCTTTAGATTACGTCACAAAACCTGATCAAATAGTGATCAATCCAGAAAGACCTCCAGAACAACATGGAAATATTTCAGAGCACAACAATGGTAAACTGCAGAATAACACGGCATATCTAGCGTGAAATGATGAGGTATGAAAGCATTGTACCTTTAATCTCTTTCTCAGTCAAGCACAGACAAAAATTGTGAAACGCTGAGACGTTGTTTGCATGAATTTCATCTGTGAATGTGCCTTAGTTACTCTGATGTCAGCCGAGAAAAAATAAGCGAGATCCAAAACTGTAACGTCCTGTATGAATATGATTCCAGCTGTAAAGTTTATGCACCTATGCTATGAATGAGACCGCTGCAGTCTCTTATGGCTCACAGAAAAAAACGGGTCTCCCGCGTGCCACCTGAAATATCCTGAACTGCTCAAGATATCCATTAAAAAGCAACATCGGCGGTTACCAAAGCAACAGACACCGTAAGTTACAAAAGACCCCCGTGAACGTACGCTTGAGCTTTGGAAGTTCAAGGGTTCGAAAGTCATTGCCATGGCAACAGAGACAAAAGCCAGAGAAATGTCCCTGAAATGTGATGTCACCGTCTCTTTAAACACAGATCTATCCGTGGCCCCTGTGAAACTCGGGTTGGTCGGTGAGGGGCCCCTAAGTGCTCCGATAGGTCTTTATAATGTCTTTGATGGCTCTCCTGCAGATAGGACAGCTGGCGTTGGCCATCTTTTTGAGGCGGAGGCCGCATGTGTAGCAGAGACACATGTGTCCGCAGGCGTAGATGACTGTGTCCACTGTGTTTTCGTAGCAGATAGAACACTCGTCCGGCCACGAGCCCGAGGCGGTTGGGAAGGTGGGTGATTTAGGGAGGCTGATGGGCGAGTTGGGTGTTGTTCCTGAAAGAAGGACAGAGAGCTTTTTAGCACTGCTTAATGACTTTATTTCACAATGTAAAACAATCACTCTAGTATTACTCTAGTATTTGTATTTTAGTACAAATATTTTTTCTTTTCACCTAAGTTATATTGATGAGCTAAGAATTAAATAGCGTAGTATCACTTTTTCATATTTATTTATTTATTTGGCAGATGCAAAATCCAATCACCTAAGACAACTTTAATTGCAATAAAATATAATAATGCAATAAAACATAATAAAAACAACCAATGGAAATACAGGAACATTATTACATTTATGCATTTGGCAGACGCTTTTATCCAAAGCAACTTACATTGCATTATACTATACACCAGCGGTATTCAATTAGAGTTCCAAGAGGTCCAGCCTTTATATTTTCTTCCAAACGGAGGTCCGGACAATATGTTTTTTTGACAATAAATAAATGTTTCATCAATTTAGCCCAGTTGAACACACTGTATATATATACTGTATCTTTTATCAGGCCATTTATTTTATATTTTGATACCCACAGTATGAATGTTTTGTAGGCTCTGTGGCTTTAGGGGAATGACCTCTTAATAGAAGTCTGATCATTAATATTTGTAAATAAAAAGAACTACTGACAACATGCAAACAGCAAATTTAATGTAACAATTGCAATGCTCATCATAATCAGAAAACGAAGTTACTTACTAAATCAACCTTTCCATGCCATTCATACCAGAACTACTTCTATCTTTAAATAATTTCCCAATTAGAACGTTGTTCATTACAAAATGTGACCCTGTTTGTGAAAACCCATGCAGCAAAAGTCCGTCATAAATTCATCCTACAGAATATTCTGTGAAAATATAACAATATCTTCAATATTGACTGAACAATGCCAAAATCTTAGTGAAATTAATGCTTGAAATGAATCTTTGATGGTTGTTATCTAATAATGAATTAGATTATGAGACTTTAGCCTGGGTTTTCACAGGGTCACAAATGTTTACATGCTGATCAATAATGCTAATGCTAAATGTAGATAAAACGTTATGGTTCATAAAATATCACAAATCTGGTTGAAAGGTTGAAGACATATAGCAAACAGTAAACAGACTGACAGATACAAATGCGTTAATATTTGCTGCATTTTGTTACCTGTTGTGTGTCCATTTACCTGCTCTGCGTGTCTGCACTACCGTTGTTAAAATAAGCACGTGTTTGCTGCTCTTTGTGCGGAGCGGAAAGGGTTAAAATGAAGCACGTTTGGCACTAGACAAAGATATTAGAGGATATAGCGGCAAAAGATCAATTACATAAATGTTCCTGAGAGCGCGTGTGATGTGATTCTCTGTTGTGTAGACGCGCGGCTCAATTTAGACAACCAAAATAGTCAAAAGTTTTAAATAGTTTATTAGGCTGTCTCGCGGTCCGCCAATTGAGGATGACTGCTATACACTCTGCATTTGTTTCTAAAGGTGCAATCCCTGGGATCGAACCCATGACCTTGGTGTTGCTAGCACCACGCTCTTACAACTGAGCTATAGGAATTATATTGTTGGTTAACTTGCTTAAGTTTTTCCTTAGTCTTTATCAAGTTTGCTACTTTTTGGAACAGTTGGAACAGTTCTGACAAAAAACATAAAAGGTCATTTTCAGAAACATGCTGACCTTCAGTTGAGCTGCAGAAAGAAGTAGAGCATCCCCGTTCAGTGAGGCCTGGTTCTGGACTTCCACCACACAAGTTTGAGGGCGAGAGGGGCGAGGCAGAGGGCGAGCCGGGGCTGGCTGGGTCACGAGCATCACCCAAGAAAGTAGAACCTTAAAAGAAACAATGCAGTACTATTTTTTTAAAATACTGTTCAATAATTTCTGATAATGGGCATAATTTATATAGTCTAAAGCTTGAAAATATTTTAAGTACTGATTTTAATAGCCCCATTTAGACACTGAACAGAACGAGTCCCATCGGTTTGTGTGGCATGATGGAAGAGTGGAATGGCATTTTAAACTCGCAAAGGATTGCACAAATTAAAGTCAGTAAAACTTTTATTGGGCAGTTGGATCCACTAATCCCATCGCGTTGCTCTGGCTGCAAGAGTCTAGGATGGAATCTGAACTTGACATTTTTTGTAGCACTGCATTTTGCTCCTTTAAGTGTTTAAGTACAATCAAATTGCCTTTTCATTTTATTTATTAAAAATGTCTTCAACTCATTAAAAGAAGTCAAGCAATTTCATTGCAAATTCACGCATCTTTACTGTACCACTTGTGAAAATTTAAAATAAGACGTTGAAATGGCTTGTAAATCCAATTTGATAGTTCTTAAAAAATGTTTTATAGTATAACATAATGTCCAATTGGTACTTTTCAAAACAATGAAAGTGAATGGTGACCACAACTGTTATGCAAAGTTTTCAGTGAATACCCTGAAATGTCTATTCAGTACATTTGACTTTAAAAGGCATTGCATGAGGTTTGACTCTAAAAGACATTGTACACCGCAAATGTACTACTTTAATCTTTTTTGATGCATTTAGTTCTTTTTTTTCTTTGGTCCCCAACTCCCCAGTCACTTTCATTGATTGCAAGACAGCAGCATGAACTTTCCTCGGAGATTTTCCTGCTGGGTTTCACTGAAGAAGGTCAATCATATAGAATGGGAAATGGCATGAGGGTGAGTTAATGATGACTGAAGTTTTAGGTGAACTGTCTCTTTAAGAGAGAGCAGATACTGAATTAAAGTGAACTGACCTCATTTCTGGTATGCTGGGTCCTGTGATATACGAGTGTATATGTGAAGGAGAATTGGCTGAACCGAAACTAAGCTGACCTAAAACCCCTGAAGGTGGGATCCTCTGAGGTTAGTCCATGCGAGTCTGTTTACCGTGCAAATGCTCTGAACCGAATCTATCTGTGGCAATATTAGATCTTTGATAATATTCCCCAAAGCTCCATCTAATGGTTGTGGTTTAAGTTTGTGTATGTTCTTTCCTCACACAACGTGATCCTCTTTTAACGTGGAGACAGGGTTGGGTGGAGTCCACCGAGTGTGATCCTCTTTGAGTTTAACATGCCATTCCACCTTCCCATCATGCCACACGGAGACACATCATAAATCCCCTCGTCCAGGCCACAGCAGCTGGCCCTGGATCACAAGGGCCAAGCCTATTCCAGAGCATCTCAACTAGATTAACAGAGACGCCAGAACAGCCGTGGAGGGAGAGACTTCAAAACAACATATTAGAGAGAGTCAGTCCTCTCTAAAGTCCTTTGTCATGCTGAAAATGAGCACTATGTGTCAACATGGCACACGGTCTTTTCTATATATTTATTCCATATATATTTATAAGCATACTATTAAACAAATATCTTTAAGATTTAAATGTATTTAAATATATGTGTAAGATTTAGGATGTGAGTGGGTCTCAAGAGTGGCTTTTACATTTGTGTATTTTAGCACGGCTGTTTTGCAGCATTCAGGAACAGTACAATCCATTTCTGTAATGAATTATAAAACTCTCAAAGCCTTTCTAAGGCTTAGATCTTGAGTTTTTAATACTTTTCCTTATATGTGTATCCTCAGTCACATCTTGCATCTTTAATTGAATTTTAGTTTGACTGTAGGGCAGTTAAATCTATCCAAGGGTGAATGGCTTTGATTTCATTTGAGCTAAGCTGCGGACAACAGAAGCAACTCTCTCTTGAATTTCTCCTTGTTTTCAATCTTACATTTGCACTTGAGGCCACATACTTCTTAGGAAGCAAACTATGGAACGTTGCATTTGGTTTATTATATCGTGTGGAAAAAGAAGGAGAAATGTCTAATCATATCACTTCATCAGTGAGCTGTGTGACTGCAAACGTAAACATTTGCACGGGCTGTTTATTACTTACTGTTTGGCTCTGGTTGAGTTCAAATAAAACATATTTCATAAGAAGAGAAATCATCACTGTGTATCATATCAGCTGCTTGCATCGCCTTCAGAAAGGCAGAATATATATTTAGCCGTAATTGTTTTCAACAGGAAAGCAAGGATGACATGTCAGGGCCTGCTGACGTTCGCTTTTGATTTGTTATTGTGCTCTGGCGTAATAAGACGAGCGTGATTCTTCCTGTATCTGCGCATTATGGTGCTGATAAAGACCAGATCAGATTAGCTATCCGTATCTGCCACAGCGTGAGCTCAAAATGTGACATCATTGGGGAAAAAGCAGGTGATGACTGACCAATATCATGCAATGACGAATAAACTGTATTGGGGCCAAGAAGGTAAACTAAACAAACAAACAAACCCATTTATATCTATTTGAATCATATATAATAAACCGCACGCGATTAGGCGATTTACTACATTTTTTGTGCAGTTCTTCAGTGAAGTATGGTTAAATGCTGCTGCATCTGAAAGCCAGAGGGCGCTCATGTGCAGAAACTCCAAAAAAGCGCAGCCGAAGAAGTACAACATGTACGTATGTACGAAATCGCATACTGTGACAGTAAGTACTGAATTTGAATAAGTACCTACCTATCGGCTGTTAAAACAGTACGTTCTATATAGTATGAGTGGGAGTAGTATGAATAGATTTCAGACATACTGCGTCCGCCATGGTTTATGGTCATGTGACCCGTATGCTCTTTGACCTATGACGTATTAACAACCACCTATACGTGAGCGTTGATAAAAACATAATTTAGTCACGAGAAATTAATTTATTGGCACATTAAAAACAGACGACCCACTTAAAGTTTTCCGCTATATTTATTTGATTTACTTTTAAAATTTGACCGTTGCTCAGCTCCCGTGGCATCATGGGATAGAGAAGTGTCCATCCGATCCACACTCACGAATCTCGGCGGAAGTAGTAGACCATCCGGTTATTTACTGTTTTTTGCATACTGAGGTTTCGGACATACTATTCATGACTCATACTCATTTTCGCCTACTATATAGTATGGAAGTAGGCGATTTCGGACGCAGCGCTAGTTCCAGAAAATGCTTACAGGGATCTTCCTATCACTGTTTTTCAAGCCTTCTCAGGTATTTTAATGATTAAAAAGTATATTTTTAATATATATGTTTGACCGGTGTTGCTTTTTCAAAGGCACGTTATAAGCGACTCAAACTCATAGTGATTTCAGATGGGGCAGCGCTTACTACTGATCAAAGAGGAGTGTTTCACAGACAAGCTGCGCATAAACACATAATCGAAACCGTCATGATATTATAATCGCACTACACGGGCCGATTTACGCGATATTTCGTGAATATAGTGATTAATCGTGCAGCTCTGATATATATACTATATATATATATATATATTTTTTTTTACGTAAATAATCTTTAAAACCCATCTCTTCTGTGAATACTTGACAGATAAATGAAAAAAAACCCCACTAACCCTCTCTCTTTCTCTCAACAGGTAGTGGTCTAGCTTTTGTTGAAACTAGTAACTTTGTATTAGCACCTATTGTATTATTGCTCCTATATGACATGTCCCTTATTGCTCCCTGAACTCTTTGTAAGTCGCTTTGGATAAAAGCGTCTGCTAAATGACTAAATGTAAATGTAAATGTTATAAATTCTTCTTCCAGTCATGATATGAATTTGTAATAAATTTTACGTCATGCGACGAGTCTAGCAACCAAATAGCAACTTTCTAACAACCACTTAAAGGGATAGTTCAACCAAAAATGAGAATTCTGTTATCACTTACTCACCCTCATTTTCTCCCCTGTACGCCTTTCTTTTTTTGCAGAACAAAAAAGATATTTTGAAGAACGTTGGTTACCAAACAACACTAGGCCCCATTGACTTTCATCGTATGGCCACAAAACCACGGAGACATTTCTCAAAATATTTTCTTTCGTGTTCCACAGAAGAAAGAGTCATATACAGGTTTTGAACAACATGAGGTTGAATAAATGCTAACCGAATTTGAACTTAATGACACAATACCTATTTTTGGCAACGATGTGTCTTCTATGCAAATTGTTGAACAGAAAAACGAACAAATCGAGCTTCATTTACTTAGCACTGCATTTAATTTAACAAGCATTTCATCTTATGTTCCAGCTGATTTTCATTTCATTAGCAGAGACGTTTTAAACATCAGAATCTCGACGGAAAAAAACACCAAACGTAATGGAGAAATGGAGAGAAACGAGCAAGAGACGCGTTCTCAACTGAATGCTCTCAAATGAAGTGTGAATCGCCCACTCGCCTCTTCACTTTCTCGTTTCCTTTCCCTCACCGCATGCTAATGAGACGGGTGAGCGCTGGGAACATGCGGGGAGTTCTTGTATCTAGGACATCTTGGAAAGTGCAAACAGAGCTAACGGAGGTCACAGACCTCCCACACACTCCTGTAATACCTTCCTGTTTTTAGTTGTGTATGTGTTTGTGTGCACGTACTTTGTCTAGTTTAGCTTTATTGTGTCAGTCGCAGGTGTGTGGGTGAGACCGACAAAGCTGTCTAGTGTTTTGAAAGGTTAATCAAGTGCGTGCAATTTTTATTTAGTATACTATTACGCTATGAAATTGAGGTGATTGAAAAAACGCAATTCTTGTTTTAACACAATAGCAATATATTATTTTTCTTCTGAATAATATGTACTGAATAATTCTGCACAACAAAACCAGAAATTTGTATTAATAAAGCAAACTAAATATTTACTTGGAATTTATGAAATATTTTAACACGAAAAAAATCAGTTTTAAATGTTTTTGCATAAAAAATGTAGCAAAACAATAATTCCGTGCTTACCCAGAATCCTCAGCTGTGTGACAGCACCGTGCAGTCCGAAGAACATCCAAAGTGGTCGTGAGTTGTCCACACACACCTGCATTCCCACATTGGTGCCGTTATGACTCAGAATCACTTCCCCTTCCTGTGTAACCAGGAAGCCCAGTATATCGCCGCTGTGCAGAGTGGTGGGCACCCTGCACACGGCCCAGAATTCCTTGCGGTCAACCAGTGCTTCTGGATTGTAAGGTAGATCGCTAGGGCGGAGCACAGCTGGATCGCACGACGTCACACCATACGACAACGATCCGGATCGCGCTTGACTGGACTTAATGACTTTGATGAATATGGTTTCACCGATTTTGAGCGGCCGGTCGGTGAAGACCAGTGTGCGCTCCTCACGGCCGTGTTCGGATCGCGCCACGGTCTGTTCGTTAAGGGTCTTTATGTGGGCACCTCGGAGCTGGTGGAAACGTAAGTCACATTCCAGGGTGTGAGGAAGCAGCGTTGACTGCTGGGAATTCATGGAGTTTTGAGGAATGGGGCAGGTGACGGGAGCAGGTGGGAGGCGGAGCCTCGTGTCTTCTTGCTGCGAGTTAAGATCGCACAGGCTGACGGACAGACGGGAGGTGTCCGCTTCGCGACGTAAAGAGGCGGAGCCGCGTACTGTGGTGAAAGATCGCGGGCGGAGAAAGTCTGGAGGGACGATTTCACTGTCTGTGGGGTAGAGACAGAATACATAGTTAGGAGTTAAGATTGAAATAATTGAGTAATTGTGTCAAAAACAAAAAAGATTGTCATATCTTGGACAAATAACAAACTGAAACAACTAAATAGTCTTTATTCACGTTTCTATACCCAAATTTGAGCCAGTGAGGCAGTTTTTGACACTCCCAGATAGCAAAGGTACGTCTGTTAGGTATCTGCTAAAGATCTGCTGTGTAAAAACATCTGATAAACATCCTAGAAAAGGGAGTTTTACATACAGTACATTCTAAATCATAAACATCTTACAGACCACTTCTAGATCTCTACCTGACATGAGACATCTCAGAGACGTATTACAGATGAGCAAACAATCAAAAATACATCTTGCAGATGTAAATGCAGACATCAAACAGACGTCTCCCAGATGAATGTGTGCTTTCAGGACTGTTTTTATGGACTTGGTCAATAACTGTTACTATTTTGAATGGTTTGTAATGGTTACAGAGTAATGAATAGATCTTTCCAAAATGGCCACCAGGGAGTACCTTTTGACATTCTTTACTATTTATTCTACAGCAGCTGGCAGGAATAGAATTTTATAGTAATGTAAAAGTAGCCTTGCATAGTACAGTATAGCGATCTCAACATACCCACAACGCTTTTCCAGGCTGCCTAAAATAGTTCAAAATTGTACTAAAACGCTGCGCTAGCAAAGTGTTGTGCGTACACCAAATGTAACGTCCCATTCCTAGTAGCCTAAAATAGGTATTACATTCATTTAAATGGAGGCTAGCTATCTTATCATAGCACAGCACTCAAACAAGCTGAATACTGTGGTTCCTTTGTAACTGATAGCCCTGCTGGAGCGTGACCTGTTTTTAGACCTCATCAGTGCAGTCAAACACATTCAGACTCTGGATGATATTAGCATTAAAGGTAACCTGTCATGCTAATCGACTTTTTAGTATTAGCCTTCTATTGTATACTATAAAGTTTAACAAATCTTTTCATTTGAACAGAATAGCAGAGCCCACAGTACAACTATAGACCACTTCACAAGATGTAAACACGGGTCCAGACGCACTTTTGGTGTCATTTTTATTTGTATTCCTTTTTTTATCGTACACATATAATTATATCTTAAAGATGTCGTTTGACATTTTGATTCGGTTATAAATGTTCTGTTGGTTGGATTTTATTCAAACTGTCGTGTAGTGTTAAAAACTGGAATGGGAAGTTCTTCTAGACCAGCGTTGGATCAGCATTGTTTACGTTTGCCGAAGTGGTCTATAGCGATACAGAGAAACAATATTCTTTATGTGAACTAGTTGACTTTCATTGACTTTTATAAAAAGAATAAAATAGTCATTCACACATAAAAACAAACGAAGGCTAGAAGGTAAAAACAACGATTAAGGTCAGGAGGCGTAATAAAGGAAGGAGATAAAAGGAAACTGAGGATCTTTACCCCCTCTCTTTTACCTCCACCTGTCTTCCTCTTCCTGTCTTTATCTACCAGCAGTGACCCGGAGAGACCGCTGATTAGCTCTTGTTATAGATAAACCGGTTACAGCTTGTCAGAGTGACCCAGTAGACTAAAAGTTAAGGACACAGATCAGGAAAGTAAACTTATAGATCTATAAGGACGTTCCTGTACTTCAACGAGATAAAGCATAGCGATAGTGACACCAAAGTCATAGGTGTGATGCATGGCGACACAAACTAACACTTACCCCGAATGCACTGTATAGTCACTTTCAATAAAAGCCTCTGGCGAATATATAAAGATTTTTTTTTCCATAAGACTGTCATGAGACTGTGTGTCTAGCTAAGTTGCAGACACACAGAGATAACAGTCCAATGAACGTTCCTTTAATAATATCAGTCTAATGTGCAAACATAGCGCATAAATATCTGTGACATGCTATGTCGCTCTATCGTTCTCTCTCTTAAAATAAAAGTAAACAGAGCCTTAGTGGAATTACTGGCTAGCTTCGAAATGAATACTGTATCACTAAAGCATTCAAATACTTACATTGTAGATATATGGTAAGTAAATAATATACAGTACAGTTGAATAAAATACAGTAAAATAAATAGACCAAGAGTTTGGATATGGTAGGGTGCAGGATGTACAAGATGTTGGGTGCTATAAGAGGCATAAATTACAACGTCGTCCTCGCTCCTGTTTGTGTGTGGTCTTGTTCTCGCAAGTTCCTTCGGGCTAGAGGGTTTGGCAATGCGTTTTAACCGTTGTTGTGCTCATCTACTGTCGATTAAAATCTTTTGTTTTTCTTAGGATCCAGTCTTCCAACTGGGTGTCCTAACATTGAGAGAGTAACACTGTTACAGCATCTATATCATCTGGCTACCATTACAGATAGATATCTGCTTTCAGCTCGTGTTTATGATCACAATGCTCTGGTTTGTCATTGTTTGTCTTTGTGCTACTCATTTTCTATAGACCACTTTCTATAGAGACTTACATTTGGCTTATTTTGTCACAGCATATTATCGCCCTTTTTTTCCATTTCAATCTTTCATCTGAGGCCTTTTAAGACATATTTTTAAGAAATGTGTGGCCTCTGAAAGTATTCGGGCTATCCTGGTTCTTTTGAATTCTTACTTTTGGTTCCTTGAGTCTGTACACATAAGTATTCAATCCATACATGTACATGTTGACATTTGTAAAGATGCTTCTGAATGAGCAAACAGCACTATAACATAGAGACTTGCTGTTCCTTATTGATCCTTAAGGAAATTTTTGCTTTAAAGTGTCTTGAAAAGAAACAAGTGCGGTAGTCATTGCTAATGAGTGAAGTGTTCTACACTGCTAAGGACAGCACAGGGATAGCCTTAAGGCACTACAGATTACTCGAGCCAACAGGGACTTTTCAGCTCTTTTTGAAGTCATCTACTGGCAACACTGGAGATAATGAAGACATTATTAAAGTCGTTTTTAAAAGTAACATTTTCTTAAATTAATTTTGTCATTTGTCCCCATTGAGTGTTTTGACTGCACATTTGAAAGACTACAGTACAATTTGTACACAGTTGAATCCACCCATCATGATTGGGCAGAGAACATGTGGATGACATCACCACTAGGGGTCCGACTGGAGTGTGTCTTTTAAGTCAGGCTTATTACTGTAAAGCCAGACTGTAAATAGGATTAATCCAGGCCTCTCAGTTTAATGCTGCCTTGAACCTATAGATAGAGTGACGCAAGCCTAGAATCCAGTTTAAATATGAGTAAGGGTGAAATACATCTGCCAACATAAAACAACATGAGATGGAGAACAATTGTTGGTTTCATGATATTATATTATATTATATTATTTAATAATAACATATCATATAAAATCCGATCACAGTCTGTAAACTCTGTATTTTGTCTAAAAACAGTCCTTTTGAAAATAAAACATCGGTTGTGCCAAACAGACACAATTACAGTGATTTTAACAGTCTGTCGGTTTCTGACTCTATCATTGTCCATGCATTTATTTGAGTGTATATGTTTATTTATCTTATTATATACATAGACATAGATTGCCCATACATCTAATAAACCTGGATTAGGTCTGCTCTGCCCATACATTAACAAATCCTTTAAAAGAAAACGTCAAAATGCCTTGGATGTTTTTACTATCCATTCAGGCAAACAGACGAGCACTGATAATCAAAGTTAGTTGATTATATTATAGTTTTATACTATATTTTTAATTAGCTTTCATTTTAATATATTCAAATAAAATATATTTAAAATAAATTAAATAATTAATAAACCAAATATTTAATATATTATATTTTAGTTAATTTTTTGTCCTTTTATCATTTATTTATTTTTTACATAAACAAACGTTATGTGGCCCAAACTTAACTTCCGGTAGACCTCCGCAAAGAATCTATAACGTTTGAGTAGTTTTAATTTAATTTGATATAATTAATAAACAAAAAAATATGAATATAAATGAATAATGATATAAATTAAATATAAAATAATTGTTATATTATAACCAAACACAGACCGGAAGTTAACTTCGGGCCAGCGCGTGCGTCCGATGAAACCAGCTATATTGGTTTAATTTATTTTAACAGCAGTTTTAGTTTTTGTGTCGTTTTTTTGTGTTGAAACTAGTAACTTTGTATTAGCACCTATTGCTTACTGTATGAAATATCGCTTATTGCTCCCTGAACTCTCTGTAAGTCGCTTTGGATAAAAGCGTCTGCTAAATGAATAAATGTAAATGTTTTTTTGTTGGTCTTAAGCGCCTCATAACTCAAGTGACTTTGAAAAAAATATTTAGGCATACATTTTAATTTTTTTTACAGAAATGTTTTAATAGTTTTAGTAAATTATAATAACATTGCAGATTATTGAAAGACGTTTGTTGAGTCACTCGGCAATACAAAGATCAAAATCAGTTTAGAGTAGAAAGCAGGAGAGGTAGAAAAAGTGAGGGAGGGGCACGGGAGCGTTCGTGCCAAGATGTGTGTGACCAACGGCAGCTGCTGCCCCTCTAATTACCCCTGCACCTGCTCAGCTGCCAATCGCCATTTTCTCTTTGTCTTATTGGCCCCTTTCAAACGAGCTCCAGAAAAGCTGGATTGCGATTGGCTGAGCCAAGATCGTAATCTCTTTGACAATTCAAGACTCTAAAAAAAAGACAGTTTTGATGGTTTCAGAGAGGATCTGAATCCAAGCTCGCGCATTAACGACGGGGACGCAGCTGCAGAGACAAAAAAGCAAAAACTTGTTTTTTTGTCCTTTTTTGTCTTAGTTGCTTTTTTGGTTTTGCACCAGCGTCCAGCACCTGTTAGGCTAAACACAAAAGCCAGTGGAAAATAAGCAGATGAGGTTTCTGATAAACAAAAGCTGCTCTTGGTTCAGTCAGAAAGAGTCCAGGAACAAAATGGCCAAAAATGGAAGTGCGCTTTTGCTATGATTTGCAAGGTTTAGCTGTGAGGCGCTGGATGCGGTTGTTCTCGATGAGATTGTTCTTTATTCATCTTTTACGCTGATTAGTTTGTTCTCTTTCTGCATCTGCTCACTTTGTAAATAAGTGAACAACTTTTTTAGAGAATGCTCTTTACAGTTGAAGGAATTTAGGTTTGTTCTCAGTTGTGTTTCATGCACATCTTAACTTTGTCTCAGATGTTTCTCCTAAACTTTCAAAGCATGGCCTGATAGTTTGGTCTTGGAAGAATTTGACTTCTTACACGATAATTCTGATTTCGTTTGCATTTTGAAAACAAACAGGACATTGTGTGTGTGTGTTTGAGAATAACAGTAGGGGGCGACAGTAGAGATTTCTGCATTTTGGCTCCATGCCACGCTCGGCTGTCCGCTCTCTTTGTTAAAAATAATGGCCACACAGTCAACACGTGGACCACTGACAAATGATCCCTGGGTAACGAAAGCTCCTTCCTTGAGGTCATTATTCACCTTCTCTCTCAAACACACACGCACACGTCCAGATTCGCTCCGAAAGACGCATAAGGCCTTCCCTTATGGCTCGTATCCAAATTGTAGTCAGGCCAACCGTAGTTTTTTCTGCCTCATGACACATATTTAGTCAACGAAAATCAAAACTGACCCCATGTTGTTTCTGGTCTTATTAAGAACATAATCTGTGCATGCTATTCTAAAGATAAAAGGTTGGTCCGTATCATAATCTTTCATCAGAGAGTAATAACTTGCTCTTCAATTGAATAAACTTCATTTCTTTTCAACCACATGCGATATGGTATTATGAAGCCTTCCATGTTGTTTTTGTAAATTTCAATAGCCACAACCAATTCAGCACTCACTAAAATTGGAGTACACCAGAGGCACACCGAAAATGTCCACCTCGTACCCGGGAAATGTGAGTCGCTCTGTGATGTTTCACCGCGGCCCCAAATACGAGGATGTTTATCTAGCAGTCTATAAACTGATGTTTGCCCCTAACTCCTTTAAAGAGGCCCTGAAGTGCTCCTATATTAGACAGCCACACCTAATCTCTGTCCATGTTTGGATGTCCCGAGTCCTTGGTATGAGGGGAAATGAAGGAAAAGGGGAGTTCTAAGTTTGGAGAAGGGACACTTAACGGCAGGAAAGGGACGGTGTTCTGTTTTGCGATGGGTCACGCTACATTTTCCCGCCACCTTGAGCCGCTCTTCCCAGAACTTCCTGTTGGTGTGATCTCTCGAAAAAAGATTCTGACCCATGACTAGCACTTCTTCGCTGGATTATTTTTCTCCTCGTGCTTACAAAGAAGTAGAAAAATAAAACGCTGTCAAATAGCCAAATGGCACAGCATCTGTTGTTCTAGGTTTTTTTTTATTTGTTCCACCCCAAAGCAGTCGGTCAGCCAAACAAATACAATTACTAGCACTAACAGCCATTACGGTGTACACAGAAACAAGCCTGCAGTTTCACAAATTCTGACCGAATAGTGCATATTGGACATATTTAAGATTTTATTATTGGAGGACTATATTCCCAGCGTGGGACGTTTAATTAAGAATTAGCGTAGCCAAATCATACAACCGTGTCAAATAAATCATGATAATTGCTCTATTTCAACACACTAGCATTAGTAGCATAGCAATGTTGTTGCTAATTACCCAGAATGCATGACGAGGGTTGTAAGGTTATTGATAAAGGAACTTCTGGACGTGAAATTATTATAATGTTTGTTTGTGACACTAGAACGCTGAACTTTGCTTATGTTTTTGACCTGTCTTTGTAATGCATTTCATCACCGTGATACTACTGTCTACGTCTACCATAATGAAAGCTACATCAATTACCGCCACATTAAAAATGTACTGCCGGCACAAGCCTAATTTCAGTTAATAATTTCAGTGCCTCAAGCCGTTTCATTTTATTCCTGTGGCAACATTTAATTTTTTTTATTTAAACTTTTTAAAATAATATTTAGGCCAATATCATAGTCATAATACAGCGGTTTTACTTATTTTAGCCGATTCGTGTGAACGACTTTGTTGTGTGTATGTGAAACATTTAAAAAAACGCTAACTTTTCATTTTTTTTACTATATTTTTGTTATTCAAACGTACAGTTATATAAGTGAAAATCAGGCGCTATGCACTTGCAACTAAGAACAGGGGCCTTGTGTATGGTGTTTACATTTTCTAGACTGCATTGGACATTTTATTAATGGGAATAAAAAGCATGTTGAATGTGGAATGTACAATGAATCTGAATGCTTAGCTCTTAATGCCTCATCCTGGTGGTGTCAGAGTCATCTTTACCTTCTTATCTGAGATGTGAACCAGCAGGCTATATATCCAAATCTTAAACGAATATTTCTTCTGTGGGGTGCATCCACCACAATATAAATTACACAGTTACATCTCAAGCTGTCGAGACATTTCTTTAGTGGAACTGAACACACTGCCATACTGACCAGCCCTAATGGCTTCTGTACCGTTGAATTTCTTCTATCACAACCCACTGACATAAACTTTAACTGACAGCAATAGACAATTTTTGGCCTTGCTATCCACTTCTCTGACATGTGCTACAAGAGATAAAATGGTCTGTGCCGCAGCATCATCCATCAGGGCTTCAAGCTTCATGCGCGGAATAAATCCACAGTCATTTATTATGTCATTGTACATACTGTACTAGAGACAATCCACAATCACTGCTGATCAGCGAGATAAACCATAAGAGATGGATTAAAGGGAAGTTCATGAGCAACTGTCTCTGCCAGCAAAATAGAGTAATACCACAAATCTGTAAATGAAACTAAGTGATGTAACTGTGAAAGAAGTCTACTAAAAATTGAATGTAAAGCAACCATACCGTAAAACTGTAAACTTCAAAACCGTAATGTAAACTTGGCAAGACTGAAAATATATTTAGAATAGGCGGCATAAATCCTAAGCCTGTTTCAACACGTTAATACCCAAAACGATTAATCTTTCCGATAACAACTGCATTTAGCCTGGCTAGCAAGCACGTTTAGGAAAAGAGTAGCTGACGGCCGATGTATTTATTAAACAACATTCCAGCCTCACTACATTTGCAAACGCCTCAGGGGACGACTTCATTTCACTACCGTTTTTTTGGCACCCTGAAACCCACACCACGCGAGCTGGTTCAAGGTCCGGCTAGACACTTCATCACATGAGTACTGTAGGACTGTCAGGTTTTTCAAATGTTTCGATGTCACTGGGGGAAGTCTGAAGGACAAGAATTGCCTTTAAGGAAGTGATTAC
Source organism: Triplophysa rosa (assembly GCF_024868665.1). Taxonomy (NCBI): domain Eukaryota; kingdom Metazoa; phylum Chordata; class Actinopteri; order Cypriniformes; family Nemacheilidae; genus Triplophysa; species Triplophysa rosa. The sequence goes on along the minus strand of NC_079893.1, from coordinate 28,112,249 downwards.
AGTAAATGAGTTTACAGCTAAACTCAAAACTTACCTTTTTACTTTTAGCTGTATTTAATTGTATTACGGGGGGTCTGATGTGTGCTGTGATCTATGTTATGTTGTGTGTAAATGTTGTTATTTCTCTTTGATTGTCCAGTCCAATTGTTGTTTTTATTGGTGCTATATAAATAAAGATGAGTTGAGATGAGATGAGTATTTACAAGTCAAATGTATTGCTTGTGGCTATATTTTTATTAGTCAGTAACTGCCATGGGCTTTGCTTTTTCCAGGTGTTAAATTATTAAAAAAATAGACCTTCCATTACGAAACCAAAATATGGGAATACTAATAGTGGAATAATACTGGGTAATATAATGCAATATATTAAATATTACTATTCCATATATTGGAAATAAGTGCTTATGTTTTTCAATATATGAAAAGCGGCAGTTCCTTTTGTATTATTTAATATATAATATGAAAATGAAAATAATAACTAAAATGAAAATAATTATCTTACAAATAGGCAAATGAACTAAAAAGCACCTGTCTTAATGCTGTATTTTAGTGCACAAAGCGTAACTCTCCAAAGTGCATATGACATTTATACATCACCGCATGAAATTATAGTTTCACTGGCAGGAATAAAAGGTTTCACAAAGGATATTATTAAAGTGGTCAGGTTTGAAGTTAAACAGATGACAGAAAATATCAGTGTATTTGAACTAAGTCAAGAAAGTGTATATATACTGTAGGCCTAAGTCTATAATATAACTCATAGAATAATCATATTCTAATAAATCATGAGCTTTTGGTGTCTCTGATTGTAGGGAAGTTATTATATGACAACTTGAATACGGTCTCTGCTGTAAAACCTGTCCTGATATGCATGCATGGCAACTGTAATACCCAATGAAGGCCATGTTAGTGTACATTATGTCAAGTGTTAGTAATCCATTTTCATACACACACCGGCATAATTTATAGGCATGCTATTTAGGTGGACGGGTATCTCAAATGATCAGGATCCACAGGGAAAGCCGTGTCGTAAGAGTGGGTGTGTGTGTGTTTGTTATTGTGTAAGACGTGTTAATGTGTACACCGTACGTGTGTGTTTTAAGCTCACAGATGCATGAGAAAGTTTCATCATGTATTTAGGCCCGAGGCACTCCAAACGCGGTTTCGCAAGATAAGAAAAGCTCAATTTACCAGCAAGAATTTATGGCATTTGTACAAATGAGTCACAAAACGTTCACATACATCTTTAAGCCTCGTTCTGTAAATGATTCACAAGTGGTTTTTTCTGGACTAATCAAGACAGGCATGAAAAAGCAACCTTTCCTGAGTTTGCAATTCATTGTTCGTCCATTAAGGTTATTACGTCAATGTTATAGGTGTACATTTTTCAGAGTATTAAAACAAGAAAAAAAAAGAGGGTGAGTAAATGATGATAGATTTTTTTTGGGGGGGTGAACTATCACTTTAAAGGGGTCATATGACACGGCTAAAATGAATATTATCGTTCGTTTTAGATGTAATGCAATGCGTATACACGGGTTACCTGACGGGAATCCAAAGCAATTGTACTGGCAGGTACGCCCACCTTACTTGAGTATACATTTGGGCGGTCTTAGTCAAATCATACCACGAACTGACGTAGATTTGTGGGGGTGTGGTTACACGAGGCGTTTCAGGCAGGTCTGGGTGAGCATTCGCTTTTAGATAGAATGCATCTTTTCTTCCGACACTTTCATTTTTGCAATTTTACGTGTCTAATACATTCATGGGCAACTTATAACACACATAAGACACAGAAAAACACGTATTCGCGCCATATGACCCCTTTAAGTTCATCCTTCAGTTAAAATTCTGTCATCATTTACTCAGCCTCTTGTCATTTCCAACCTGTATGACTTTCTTTCTCGTGCAGAACACAAAAGAAGATATTTCGAAGAAAGTTGGTAACCGAACAACACTGGACTCCATTCACTTCTTTTGTAAGGCCACAAAACCAGTGCAAGTCAATGGGGTCCAGTTAACAACATTTTTCCAAACATCGCCTTTTGTGTTCTGCGGAAGAAAGAAAGTCATACAGATTTTAAACGACAAAAGGGTGAGTAAATGAAGACAGAATCTGTATTTTTGTGTGAACTATCCCTTTAAGAGCATGACATTTCTAATTTTTCTAATCTCCTTATTCGTTATTATTGTTGTATAACATACTACATTAATGTCAATTTATATTGATAAAAACTACTGTCAATGTTTTTTACAGCAGTAGTACCTACAACAGCCTAAAAAACAGAATATCTTTATGTAACCAATAGCCCACATGGCCTAGTTGACACCACATCAAAATGAAAAGTCATTTTAAAGTTATTACATTATGATGAAAGATTTCAACGGCAGACTTTTTTTTGATAAGTGCACTGATGGCCTGTGTACAAAAAGACTTTTCAGCCTTGACTTAGTCCACCATTACCCATATGCTTTTCCTATAGCCATCATGTACATCAAGTGAGAGGAACTGAAGACTTAAAGAAAAAATTCTGCCATCATTTATTCACCCTCATGTCATTCAAACTCTGTACTGTATATGACTCTTTCTTCTGTGGAAGACAAAAGAAGATATTTCGAAAAATGTGCATTTGTGTCCATACAGTGGAAGTCAATGGGGCCCAAAGTGTTCGGTTACCAACATTCTTCAAAATATCTTCTTTTATTTTCTACAGAAGAAAGAAAGTCATACAGGTTTGGAATGACATGAAGGCCCTGCTTGCACTTACAATCCATTTCAGGCAGAGAAAATATTGCGTAGGCAGTGACCGAAACGCCGTGAAGTAAAATGATGTGGACACGCACACACACACTTACGCATACACGTGCATTCTTTGATTTCTCGGTGACACTACACTATCGAAGAACACGGGTTCAGCGGTGCATATCAACGCCGGCCCTTGTGGAGCCGAAGCACAGATAAAGTTACTCGCGTATGCACGCGTAGCGAAACGCATCCCACACGGCAGACAGATAGCGGCCGGGGAGGCTACCCTCAATTGCCACAGAGCTCAATTAGGATAAATGGAGCTATCTCTGGTGTGTGTGACCTGCTTCTATAATTAACATGATGACAGCATTACAGGCTGCTTCATGTATGCGTGAGACGCGAATGCCTGGACTATCCAACGGCTCTCACACCCCCAATCACGAACACGTACATGCATCGGTACATCAAAGGTGTATGGTATGCCTTTATGTATAAGCTGTATGATTCACAGAGTATATTTAGAGAGGGAGCTATTCTGGATCATGCACTTCATAAATGTTTTTTTTGACAACTTTAAAGCTGCAAAAAATCTGTTATTGAACAAGTGCATGAACATCCGTGTTCAAAACTATCTCTTTACTTTCCCCCAAGTCACAATAGTAAGCTTATAATAATTATCCATTATTTAAGCTGTCGGGTATGATTTCACAAAACATTTAGGCCCGGTTTCATAGACATTGCTTAGCTTAAGCCAGGACTATGCCTTAGATAAATTATAATATTTAAGTCGCTTTTATTAAAATGCCTTAGACAAAAACATTACTGGTGCGCATCTTGAGAAAAAACAAAGGCAATTACATATTTAAAGATATGTCAGGGCAATTTATTTTCAGTTAAGACGTCTCAAACTTTCATTTTAGTCTGGGACTTGTCCTAAGCCTTGTCTGTGAATCTAGACTTTAGAGTATGACGTAATGTAACGTTTTGAACAGAGATGGCGATAGAGAGGAAAAAATCTGGATTGCCAATGCAATGTCTCAGGAATTCGTAACTATTTTACAAGGTGGCTAATTCGTATGAATTCGTATGTTTTAATAAGATTTGCTTTCGCGCAGGTGACGGTTAGGTTTAGGCGTGGGGTTAGGAGAGGGAATTTTCTAATAATCGTACGTATTTGTTCGATTCGCATCGTACGAATTTATACGAATTATCGACCTCGTAAAATCGTAATGAATTGCAGCGTTCAGCTGTACCACATTGGTTACAATACTTTTTAAATCTTGTTATCTTTTTCCTCTTTAAACAGGTTGTAATACAAAGGGATTGCAGTTTGTCCTACAAACATTCACAATAAGACAAAGAACGTATATTAAACTTAATCAAAGTCAATGAAACCCCTTGTAGCGCTAATGTTACAATTTTCCGGACTCACCCAGTAGTTGTACTCCTCGTGTCAGACCGTACACGTCGATGAGAGCCCACAGCGGCTCTGTGGTCCTGACGCCACTGAAGAACAGCATGGGGCTAGAGTCGTTGATGCGATAAAACACTCTCCCCTTCTTATCCACCCAGAAGGATATGAGGTTTCCTTCGTTTGCAAACTCTTCCGGCAGGGCCTTGGCCCAGAAGCCGCTCTGAGATACCAGGTCGGGGCAGGCGTATTTGGGCAGGCTGTCGGGGTTGATTCGAGACGGGTCTTTAGAAGTGAATCCAAGGCGAAGTGCTCCACTCCAACAGCACTGCTTTTTAGTGATCTAGAGAGGAATAAAGACACCATTCAATGATCCTCATAGTCTTTTAAAATACACATGAAACACAGTATATCAAAGAAACGTTTTATGTCTTTTTTTGGCATAGCTAGAGTTCAGCGTTTTGAACCCTATGCAAAAGCTACATATTAAAATGAAGCTCTTTAGACGTTCTCCAAAACGTTTACTATTATGTAGAAAATGTAATTCTGTTGAGAAAGACAAAGATCAAAACAAAGCGTCCACCTAATAAAGTTAAACCGCGGAACTCAAAACAAGTTTCGGAATTCATTTAAACTTAAATGTGACATTTTGAAGCTATTCATACAATTATATCAAAGTTTCAAACCGAGTTATTGTGACCGTGGGGGCGGGGGCACGTTTTTTGATGGTCGTAAATGGCTGAACATAAGGAACGATTCAGGGGTTGCATGAGGTAGTTGTGTAGTAGTGTGTTTGGAGTAGAGGAGCTCTGTTTTATTTGACTTACAGTAACAACTGCCTAGACTCCAGGAATGAGAACTACAAACATGTCAGGAACACGGTGAGTTATATCAGAGCGTCCACGCGCTCCTGAGAATATCAAGATATGGAGAAACTGGACTAGTGAGTGAATGAGTACACACACAGATGTCTGCTTTGGCTGAGTAACTGGTTAGGCGAGATTGTGTGGCACAGTCTGGGTTGGAGTGTTTATTTTGCTTTGTTATTGCATTAACAAGCTGGCCTGGTAATGTTTAAACACGACTTTGCCACTTCATTTTCGCTACATTTTAAATACCTTTTAAGCTAACAGTAGATGTTTTATTCTTGCCCAAGATTTCCAATCTTAAAATATACAGTAAACATTCATGTGTGCAAAAATGAAATTGTTATTATCGTGCTTTTAATCAAGCTCAGATTATTAGAAAAATATTTGGAATAATTGTCAAGAATAATACAAGTCCTTATTTAAGAAATTTGAATGCAGAATTAGACAAACTAAAAAAAAATATTGCATGCCAAAATGCGTATCTACTGTATAGCTACAGTATGTAAAGAAACCACTGCATGCAAAAAGATAAACTAATATTTTGTTACACCCAATGGCCTCTTTGCAGATCCTCGGAAGTGTCCGTATCCGTCTACCCCCCATAAAACATGTTAGCGTTCCACACTTCCTCAGACTTTTCCAAAATTTCCAGTCTGCTGCAGTATCATCCATGCTATTTTTCCTCACCTTTAAGCGGACCTGCTCATACTGAGCTATTGGTCGATTGCTGAACGTGATGGCGTTGCAGAAGCTGGCCTGGCGTTTGACGCTCTTCTGTGTCAGATCCATGACGATCTGAGAGCCTTTGGCATTGCGGTGGAACAGAAGGGGGCTCACGGGTACACCTCCGCATGGATGCAGGTTCAGACAGCGCTTGGGTTTGTGGTGACACCTGTGAATGGTTGAGGGGAACGGTCCTCCGAAAGAGTCTGAAAGAGAGATTATTGTAAATTCATGTCTTGGCAAATGAACATAATTGACAAAATATGAAGCCGTAACTGTGTTTGTTTTCTCTCAGAAGTACTCGTGTTTACTCAATATGACTAAAGCCTGGACTTTACTTTCAAATCAATGAACCGCATAAAACAGCATCAGGCTTTCATTGTATGACTCAGTTTCACACTACGTTTGCTGTACCACATTTTCACTGGACAAAGTGATTCGTATCTATAGTCAACATATCTGATTCACTTTGCCGCACCAGTTTCGGTCCTAAAACAAAGCCAATTAGAGGCTGCGACAAAATAATAAACTGACACGTCGATGGGATGCAACCGAGAATCAAATTGTTTTACTTGATTATACTGTACGCCCACATGTCGAAAAATGTTTCCACCCTTACGCACCTTTAAATTTCAACACGTTACACCAGAAAATGCAGTCGCGGTAAAACTGGGCCACAACCTCGATTTAGCAGAAAGTTTACTAGGTAATGGTATAAATATTTAATTAGTACAAATGCAATTAGTAAAGTGAATTTGAAACAAGGTAGTTATATAATAAGGTAGTCTTTATTTGCTCCAAATCACAGAAAATACTGGAGCATCCAAGAGTGAACTATATTGTAACTTCTCCTTTCGTGAATTTCTCATTTTCCAAGACAAATCGAAAATCTATAAATCAAGATACATGTACTTGAAAGGAAATCTGCCAATGGGGTGAAAAATTTACCTTATGCTTGTTTAAAGCATATTCACTTAATTTTAATGTTAATATTTTATCTTTTTATTTGTAATATAGTTCATTTTTATTTTTCCTTTTAGAAAACAAAATATATTTTTCCATTTTTGCTAGTTTTAAGCATAAATTCACTTAATTTTCACCTTTCTATTTTTGCTGGTTTTAAGCATACTTAATTTTTATATTTTCTTCCAGAAAACAAAATATATGTTTCTATTTCCGCTGGTTTAAAGCATAAAACAAAAGATATTTACTCTTGTTTACTGAAAGAAAATATAAAAAGTGAGTATGTTTATGCTTAAAACAGGCAAAAATATCTGCCAATGTTTTAAGCATAAATCTCGTTTAAAGCATAAATTCACTTAACTTTTACGTTTATTTTTCTATTTTTGCTGGTTTTAAGCACAAACATAATTTTTTATATTTTCTTTCAGAAAACAAATTAGATTTCACTATTTTTGCTACTTTTAAGCACATCATGACAAAATTGCTATTCAAATCAAGATTGCTACACTGTAAAAAATGTATTTGTTGTTTCTTGTTGGTTCAACTTTTAAAAAAAAAGTTACCTGGTTGACTTAAATTTGTAGTTAATTCAACTTTCAAATATTAGTTAACTAATTAATTTGATGCAAACTTGTGATGACTAATATTTTTAGGTTGAATTAACACACTAGGTGACTATTTAGTTGAACCAACATTTTTTTCCAGTGTAGTAATGATTTAGTTTGCATTCATCTTATCAACTACATTATGAAACTTTATAATGTGGTCAGTAATGCAAATACTTCAGAACCACTACATACATTTATATAGATGCAATAGAGACACCAGCAGAAGGTTCCAGGTTTTTGACTACGGCTGTCCTTCTAGACTATCTCTAATGATTCATGTCCGGCATTCACTTAGTCTGCAATGTGCTCCTTTAACTGGATAACACACCATCACAGCTCCGTAATGGGCCAGACACAGTTGGAAGAGTTTTCACCGACACCAATCAGCTTGGCTATTGTGGCTCCCTTGTAGTAAACTGATAGTGGCCAGTGACATGTTTCCAGAGCAATGCAGATAACAGCCACGCCGGTCTCAAGAAGAGACGTGTCCTATGAAGAAAGACGAGCCATCTTTCTATATCTGACAGGCCTTGTGCAAAAACATCTTACGACAAAACGTTATATTGTAAACGCATTAATAAACCGCAGATGTCTCATCAGTATTGTACATTCTGTTTGGCTGTGTGTACGTGTGGGCCGGCCTGTTAGCAGACGGTCATTGTGCATCACCGTTTCAGTCTGAGCACTCTGAAATGAATAAATTACCAAACAAGCGCTACAGCTGTCAGACAGAAAATGGAGGTTAAGTAGAAGCTCAGGTTTCTTAGCAACGGTGCCACAGAGAAAACATTTCCTTTAATGCTGATCTGAGTTCAGCGTTTTTGCTTTCTCATACATCTGTGTAAAGATCAGTCTTAGGAAGCTGGTCTCAAATCAGCTTTGGTTTAAAGCATCTTGTAAATTTTAAATAAAATAAAATAATAATAAAACAGTAATAAATTAAAATAAAGACTGCTTTGTAAATCTAGGGTTAAATAAATTTGTTGCAGAATGGGTTTTACACGCATCATGAGTTGGCACGTTTATAAAATCTATGGGTTTGGTCTGTAACTCAAATCTAAACTTGGATCTAAATCTACAATCTTGTAGTGCTTGGAAAGGCAAGGATTGCCATTACAGAACCCCCTAGCAACCAGTAGTATCCACCCAGAGCACCATAGCAACCATCTGGCAACCATTCACAAACCCGAGCGTCACGACTTTGAGTCTCACATGAGCAAGCACCTCACTTTACTTCTAGAAAATCTAGTAATGAAAATAAAACGTGAATTTGGAGCGATTGTGAGGTTGTGTTAGCATCTGTGTACAGTTCTTTATAGTTGATGTTGTCATCCTAAACTTCATTATGTGAGATGCATAAAACACATACAGTGTCAGAACATGCAGAAACACAAACACATCATAGGTAATGGAAGTCAGTAACGCGAACGTTCTCCCGACACACAACGGATTCTGCTCTGGGCTACATAATACAGATGCATCATAATGCTGCCATTTCTATGGTAACCACACTTTTTTTGTGATATAACCATTGGGCGTAAGAAGTCTGTTACATAAGATCAACTCATGACGAGCAGCCATAATTTACTCACCCTCATGCCATCCCAGATATACAGTAGTGGCTACACGTGATGTCTGGGGAATTTTTCAGGAACTATGGGTTGTATTTGTATATTTAAAAGAAAAGCATAGAAAACTAAAAATCGAAGGAAATAAAGCTTTGACTACAATTGTATCTGTTTATAATGCTTGTTGATCCTCTCGTGTAAGTAAAACTTTGTAGCCCTTTAAAAATAAAATAAACTTAAATAAAAATTGAAACTATTATAAAATGAATCAAAATGATTATAAATATTATAAAAAATACGTTATGGATGAAAGCTTCAGTTTACACTCCAAGTACAAATACTGAACATGAATGCAAACAAAGTTTTCAATATTATGTTTAAATAAAATGCTATAAAATGTTAAAAAATGACCTTCATTTTCCAAAATGGGCTACACGATGACCTTTGTTAGCACAAAATGGTTTCTTTTTTAAATAAAAATATCTTTAATTTTATATGCATATAGGTCCCAAAATGTTAAAGCTCCAAAAATCACATGCAGTACATTGATCATCAAAAATAAATGCCTTCTGGGATTGCACGAAGGTGAGTAAATTATGACTGAATTTTCATTTTTAGGTATATCATTTTTCAATCTCTCTTATGGATTCGCCTATTCTGTTCTGTTCTGTTTCAGTGTAAGATTCTACAGCGTTTTTGTAATACCAATCAATGCTTCAACATACTGTAAGCAGTTTTTATAAATTCAGAAATGGGTTTAGTTAAGAACTCATTGGGGTGGTTTCCCGGACAGGGATTATTTTAAACCAGAACTATGCCTTAGTTAAATTAGGATAGTTAAGTTGTTTTCAAAAACATAGTTTACAAAAAACATTACTACATCTTGAGACAAATCAATCACACTGACATATTTTAAGATATGTCTGTGCAAGTAGTTTTCGATCAAGACACCTCTACCTCTAATCTGGATTAGCCTTAAACCCAGTCCGGGAAACAGCCCCATTGTGTAATAAACTGATAAACCAAACATTAATGTTCCTAAAATATCAAGTGCTAAAGGCTTTAATTGAAGAGGAGTGTAGAAATGACCTAAGAAGCACAGTATTCATAGGACTGTACTGTATGAATTGCTTTATTTAACTCGTCTGTCTCCTGTTGCCAGTCAGGTCGTGTTTATAATCGCTGTGTGGAATAAGATGCTAGTGTATCTCTAACCCCATTACAGTATCATTACCATGAGCACCTGTTCAGGACTGGAGGTCAAACAATGTCACGTTTTGGGTAAAGATGCAGCCTCTCTTCACGTTCAATGCTGGTCCAGCGGAGCATCCCAAAGGCATGTTTTCCAAATATACAAATTGATCCAAACTGGTTTGCGAAAGAGTATTTGAGATTATTTTATTGGACATATCGCAAGAAGGCTATAGTTTAGAGCAAAAAAAGACTGTTAAATGGCTTATATTTACTTAATTTCCTATTTTGCATGTGAACACTAAGAGGACTGTAAGAGCCTTAGGCTCAACTGTGAATATGTAAATACGGAAAGCCAGTTCAGGTGATATGATCATTATTTACTCAATCGTTTGCAAAGGTGTGTTATAGAAGTGTCTCTACAGGTTCCCATGCAGCAGGTTTTTATGTAAAAGTAGCACTATTACCAAAATCTATTGAAATGACGTTTAATTCTAAAAATATATTTTTATTTAGTTATGTCAAGCACTGACTTTATTTTGAAGTGAAAATTTCATATCAATTGTCCTGTTGTTTGTAATTGTTAATATTTGTACTGTATTTACACATTTGCCTCTGAATATCCATAAAGTGGTTTAGCATATCAGACGGCAGAAAGTAAATAATCTACTCACAAAACTGTTTTTCTTGAATCAGTAGACAGTGAGATTCTATTAACTGACATTAAAAGATTGTCAGAAAACATGCGGCTGTACAGTAAAATGTAAGTGCAAAAAGAGAGATGCATGGCACGGCTTGGCACAATATCCGCTTGGTTATTCAAATGAATATCTTGCTTCTGTCATTGGTTAAAACAGACAGGATATCATCAAAAGTGGGTCCAACACCAGCCCAAGCACGCATCACCTGGGGTCTGTACAAATATCTGATTAAGTGTCCTCACAGACATGATAGACACACTGGTATCAAGCATCAGCACAAGAGGATCACATAAATTCGTAATTATATATAAAGTATTTAAACAATAGCTCACGCCTGAAGGCAGACACACAGGGTGTGCACTTGTTTATACTAAACACAACTTTTCAATAATACTGTATATCCTAACATTGCACTCGTAGATCCGATTGTTAAAACGTTATTATTTAAATTGTGAAAATCAAACGTGTCTTTACTCCGAAGGCTTAATTTTGTGTCTTCTAGGCATGTAAAATATGATGCTCGTGTTGCACGTAAAAAACTAACAATAGCATGTTGATCCAAGCTTCCATTATAGTATAACCAAGATTAACGTACATACACTCTTGGTTTTTTATTTTATTTCGTTTTTAGTTTTTCTGAGCAACTGAATCTAATTTAATGACCATGAAGTCTAGAATGTAATTACCATGTGCCTGTCATATTTTTCCCCAGAATAAAAACTTATTCATATTTTAGGGTTTTGATGATTCTCAGTATTGTAAAACATGACTTTTTTACATGATTAAAAACATTTTATTTTTTTATTATTTATTATTAATGATAATTTTAACTTGTATCATCATGCTAGTATTTTTTATAATGAATTATTAAAATAAATGTATTGACATGCTTATTTAAAGAATTGACTGGATTAAAAAATATACATTTATAAAAATTCTACATATTTTTTTCAGAAACAAAATGTCTAAAAATAGTCCGATTTTTGTCTTATCAATTACAAATGCTGTTTATCGATTCTTATTTAAGGACGCAATACAACCTGGGCATCTTTTTTACAAGTTGCATCCGTTTCCTGCTGTTCTGAGGTCAGTGTCGTAAGTATCGTTTTGGCATGTGCAAAGGTGCATATCTTTTTTAAATTAGGCTGTAATAAAGATAACATCAGTTTCCATCTATTGTTTCATTGTATTCTGTTGCACCTGTGTTCACAATCATGTTCCGAACACAGTTAGCAACTATGTGGTCGCGTGGCAATACCTTTATGCGAGCGTTGTGGATAGAAACCCTGGTCTTCTGCCACGGCTCGTTCCTGGGTGATCTGATCCGTACATAAACACCAGCGTGAAGTGGTGTCGTTTAATTTCTGCAGAGCGGGGGGTGGGGGTTAAATGACTCATCAAGGATGTTGTGCTTCGCCAGTTGCAGCGGATGGTTACTTAGCAGCATCAGGCACCTGACCTGCAAATGTGTTTCTGTCACGCCACGGTGCAAGAAATGCACCGGTAGCGGGGGTTCCACATACAAGCCCTTCCCCCACTTGCCTACTCAAATCCATCTCCAATAATCCGTCACCACCCCTCGCTTGCGTGTCGAACAATTACTGATAATCAATCACAACGTGCCCCATTAAAAATTCTAGTCCAAACAAACGTTTGTTCCAGTGTTAACAGTTTCCGTATGTTGTGTGCACATGGATCGCTTGTTGTGCTTTCAACAAAAGATGTCATGGTAATTGATTCAACAATTACAGCGCATGGTACGAAGCTCTAAACAAATTAGCTTTGTCTATCAACGTGAGCCCCCCGCTAAGCTCCGCCCCCAAGTCACTGTCACTCATGCTTTACGCAAATTTAAGTGTGTTTCCAAATAAAATGCTTATCACAGTCAAGTCATTCCAAAACGGTATGTTTCTGCAGAACACAAAAGAAGATATTTTGAAGAATGTTGGGAATCAAATAACACAGACCCCGATTGACTTCCATTGTATCGACACAAAACTTTAGAGACATTTCTCAAAATATCTTCTTTTGTGTTCCAGTAAGTCATATACAGAAATTCGATTGGGTGAACTATCCCTTTAAAAAAATTAAAAGCCTTAATAGTCAATTTAGAAGCTATTAACTGATCAACACCGACGAAACATTTAGGGTTTAATACCGTGTAAAACACGGTGTTATGGACATTTCGTTTTCTTTAAGACCCAAACAGAGCAGAACTAGCAATTTGCTACACAAACATCCATAAATATGCATTCATATTTGCTCCAGTTCTAGTGGAAAGTTCAACAGCACAAGGAATGTCTGGAGCAACGAGCCTTTTTGAAGAAACAGTTCACCCAAAAATTACAATTCTGTCTTCGAGTAGGCTATACTCACCCTGAAGTTGTTCCAAATCTGTATAAATGTCTTTGTTCTGATGTACACAGAGAAAGATATTTGGAAGAATGCTTGTAACCAAACAGCTTTTAGCCACCATTGGCTACCACAGTATGAAAAATTGCTTTATAAATTTGAACACAAAAGAAGATATTTTGAAGAATGTAGGAAAGCAAACAGTTCAGGGGCACTTTTGACTACTTTTGTAATTTTTCAACGTAAATAATGACAGAATTTTATTTTTGGGTGAACTGTCCCTTTAACAGGCGTCATAAAACAATACTGCCTTTTTCATGTGTTAGAGGCCTAGATTTATTTCAGAGTGAAAGGTGCATGAGACATAAGTCTTAAACAATCATACTTAGTCTATACGCATGTGTATGTATGCAATAAGACATGTTTATCTCTGTCTCACACAATAACACACTTGTGCGAGTACCGTGAGAAAGCCGGCTGTTGTGATTCGTACAAAGATCAGATACAGTAAACCACTGTAATCTGAGGTGAAAGACGCTTGCGTACCAGCATAAGCAATTCACATGTACTGTCAGTCTGCTGTAAAAATGAGAAAACAATCCCTGACTCAGAAATAGCACTTGGAAAGTGAAACCAGGCAGGCAGATAGTTCATCATTCTGGTCACCAGATATATCCTCCAAATTTTTCTTTTTTTTTGGTAAGATAAACAAAAATTTGTTGACACTAACCACTGTTGTATGGGACACACAACCCCCACAACCCATCCCGGAATAACTGAAACAACATAAACAATCCTTTGATCTCAACTCAGTTTATAGGCTGAACTGTACACTATAATCCTACAATGTATATAAATGCAACAATGCACTTTTGTTATGATGGACAAACAGAGTTTCCACTATTATTGAACCTCTATCAACAATAATAATAAACTATAGGAGGTTTCTCCTATACAAATGTTTCTGTTCCAAGATGTGGATCTGTTATTTAGTCTCTATTTACCTAATTAGATGTGATATTGTGCTTTAATTAGAAGTAATGATCAAGTGGGTCAGGTACACCAAGGGTTCGGATTAACGCTAGGCCAAGAGCAAGCCTGTGCTCATGTTTCTTCCAGTTAATGCAATTATAAATGCAACACGGTGAAGATTATTCTCGATGGAAAACATCAAGATATCCAAAAACAAGACTGTGCCCAAAACAGCCTACTGTATCTGTATGCTGCTCAACACCCATGATATCAAAGCAGGTCTGTTCAATTGATTTTATTGATTTATTTGACTCTCATTAGAGCCAGCTGCTTCATGTGCATGCGAACGAAAAGAACGTCTTTGGAAAACCCGCAGCAAATCCCTCATGTTCGCAACAACAGAGGGAATCCCCACAAATTCCCTTCCCTTTCAACCGCTGTAGGGGAAACACGTCTCTTAAGAAGCGCGTTCACAGAAACGAGCGCCTGCACGCGGAGACGCGCTCCTTACGAGCTGCACCGCATCGTTCCTGGAAGCGCAAAATCTGAGATATTACATTATCTGGAGAAAAATATATACATAAAAGCAGCCATTATTCCTTTTAATGATCTTAAATGCATTTATATGTTCTCTTCAATGTAAGTAAAGAAGCGCACGGCAAACAGAAATAAATTGATATGTGCATTCTGCTCTTGTTATATATGTAGATCCGTAACGCAGTCTGCTCACCGTACAAGGCGTTTCGGGTAATCTGGCCTCCCATGACTCAACGCCGGGTCACTCTCGCGCGCTGGCCGCGGTTATTTCTCAAAGGTTGAGGGCGCGATACATCCGCACGACATCACGCTGGAGGAAAATCTCCGTCGACCCCCGAAAGCAGATGTAAACAGTCGGACCCTCCTCCTGTCTCCGCGCTCATTGACTCGCGAGCGGAGCGCACGCACGGACACCAGCGCCACACTGACATTTACATAGAGGTGGAGTCTGAGAGCGCCACTGCCTCAACATAACCCCTGTGAGCTGTGCGATTTAGAGCTTTATACGTGACAAAGAATATATAAATAAATACCTTTAAAAGAATATTGTCAGTATGTATTAAAACATACGAATCATTTTGTTATTTATTTGAAAACACAACTGTACATACCATTAATGCTAAATTTACAATACTTAGTATTTAATGCTGTCACGTGACAGCAGTTTGAAGTTATAGCTGCGCCCAGTTACATTATGCCATCACTATTTTCCCTGCTTATAATATTCCTCTGTTGTCTGATATCGATCACAAAATAAGACAAATTTAGACCTAAAGAGATTCAACAAATGATATTTCATAAATCACAATTAATAAGCTTTCCCTATAATTCATAAACATTTACTCAGTAACTTTTAATCAAAGACTGCTGATATTAGATATTACTTATTATTATTTATTAGAATGATCTGTCTTGTTCTATAAACAACATGCACTGTGCTGTGTTTGACCTTTTACCTTACTTTTTCTTATTTTTTCCTGTAAAGCTGCTTTGGAACAATGCACATTGTGAAAAGCGCTATATAAATAAAATTGAATTGAATATATAGCCTACAAGTGGCCAACAGTGATGTGCATATTTGCTTTTAATGGCCCTGCAGTTCAAAATATGAAGTTTATGGTACAAAATAGAGAAAACTAACCTTGGTTAAGGTATTTATTTGACAGAACTGTTTCGCGATATGCAGTGTCAGGGAATATATAGTAGGTTGTATTCTAATAATAAATGAAATAATAAATAATTGAAGCTCATGATAAACATAGCATATGCAACGTTCATACAACATTTTTAATACAACTTTTTAATATGCTTGAATGAACTGGAAAAGATGTCAAGTTTGACATCGAATATATACATTGGCTATATACAACTCATATTGTGTTTTTGTCATGTTGATAAACTAAATATATCATTCAAACGAACAATTAGGCCTATTAATATATATTTACCTATTAATATACATTATGATAATCAAATCTAAAATGATTACTGTTTTATAATGTTACTGTCATCATTTACTACATTATGAATGTAAAGCATAAAAGGCATGCCATTGCATGTATGGCATATTAACAATTCAAAAACAGTTTGATATTAAAACTAATTAAACTAATTATTATGGTAATAAAATCTAAAAGTTTGCTGTTGTTTTATATTTAGCACAATGTCGTCTTTGATACACCATTGTAGCATGTTAATTACACAAAAACAACTTTCATTACAGAAAATGTGTATGCTCATCTGAACATCTCAAGAGGAAGTGTATCTGTCGGTTAACCAAAAAGAGGAATTGTACAGTGCGGGGGTGTTCCTAGATTGGCACCAGCCACAGCTTTCTGCATTTTATACGCCAACAGAAACACAGAAGAGGTTTGTCAGATAACTTATAAAAAATCACCTTTTCTGGAAACAGTCAAAACGCAAAAAGATGACGTGTAACGCGTGTGTTTAGCTGGCACTGTACGGCATCATTTTGTATATATTATGCCGTCCTTGAAATGCATCGGATAAATGATGTCATTTACAATCGCTTTTCTGTCAGACCTGTGATATTTAACTCCAAACAAAATCCATATGGCAAACTCCCTCTACAATAATTCTCAAGAGAAGGCTGTGCTGGGAAAACAGTCTCATTACGGCTAAGGTCAAGTACTGTAACCATTAGGAACAATGTACTCTTAGGATGATCATCACCAATCCCAGGCAAGTAACCTGGAACTCGGAGATCTAATTCTCTTATGCACTTTAAGAAGAGCTCAAAGTGCTAATGCTATTTCTGATACAGTTCATGGGACGGTAAATTCATAACATTTTCGATTGACATGACGGAACAAATGTCACCCAATATAGAAATTCTCAAATAACGTTTAAGCTACACCCAGATGTAAATATAAATCTGTTCGCGAGCAAACAGCTGAGAGAGCTTCCACACTTAATCACATGACCAAAAAAAGGATATCAACTCAATTGTACGTATTTTCACCGTTGCCGTTTTGATTACGTGGAAAACGTTATCCGCTAAAATCACGTTAGCAATAATATTTACTTCTTTCGCTGTCCCATTTTTAACAATTGGAACTTTGAAGGAAACCATAACAAACCGCAGGCTTTTCTCCAGAACCCCAGCACTTTGATCAAAATGAAATCATCGCTCGCTTCACATCGACGGGCTGATTGGTGTGGTGGAACGGGGACTCTCGCTCACACATGGCGCGCACATTTTGGCAGGCCTCGGCCGAAACGCACAAGCGCTCGTGATGCTTTGGTTTACAGCGACAGGACGCCTTCATACGGCTTTCATTAGCGGTGCTGCGAAAGATAAATCGAGATCTTTTTACAATACATGACACACAACTAAATTCATGCTCTTGCAAAATCCTCCTCTAGGAATTGTGACGGCGCATGTTTTGTTTGTTGTTCGGTTGTTGGCATTCTGAGGAGACTTTTGGAGCCATTTGTGGTGTAGCAGATCGGTTTTTATTAGGTTGATTAAGCTTTATTTTCCATATTGCCATTTGCTGGAAGATTACTAGTAAAACATTTTTCAACACTACCATTCAAGTTTGTGCACACATCATTGTTAATATTTCCCATATTTTCTTTTCTATCGATAAAGTCATGTAAATGATAAAATAGCATTTTTAGTTTTGTAAAGAAATTCGTATGTACATAACATTGTACACGGATACAAGTTACATCTATGCATCCAGAAACTACTTGGAAACATTTAAGTGTAAGCCTTTCAATCATCATGTGGGCAAATATTTGACTTGAGTAAGCTAGTCTTTTTTTATTTGTTTTAATGTTATTACTGATCGGGTTTCAAATACTGCCAACCTTAACCGAATCACAATTTGAACCTCTTTTTCCAAACCTCAACATCTGCCCATAATATTTCTAATGCATGAGACCAATAATAATTCCAGATACACTGACTTTTATTGCATTTAGTCTCAACCTAGTGCAAACTAAAAAATGAGTTTTTATCGCTGTCACCATATAGTTCTGGGTACGCAGATTGCCTAATGTCTCCGTAACGGATGTAAATATCATAAAACCTGTGATGACTAAAAGCATGTTGTAATTGTACATTTCCTAAATGAAATACTATCCTCATCAAAACCAAAAGACGACTGATGCCACGGCAGCATTTTTGGACCTGACTATCACTGCGGTTCATCCCGACTGCATCCGAGTGCTGGGAAAGAGCCAAGGCCTAATGCGCTGACCTTTAGGAATCAGATCTAAATGTGAGAACACACTTTTGCAGATACAACTTAAAATGTGCAGTCAAAGAGAAGCTGAGGATGCGCATCTGTGTGTGATGCATCAAGGTGTCACAAAAATGCATCTCCTTTGTTTTCATTGCAGACGCAAGTTCTGTTACGTAATCCACTCAAAGAGATGGAAATGCTCATCCTGCGTCAAAATACTTCAAGAAAACCTTTTTAAAATTACACCTACACACAGCATCTGTGTCATATCATTTAGTTAATTGATTGTTTTGAAATGTCACCTGTAATACCACACTAAAGCATGTTTTATTTAAGACCATTGCATTGGATATAATACATCCCTGAGTGCAAGATGAGTCATCAATATTTCCAGTGCATCTTTTTGGAGTATAGAATTTAGATGCCATATGCTTCGTTTTTGGGTCTTTTTAAATTGAATTTATAGACTGCAAATTGCTACATTATGTGAGATACAGTATCTGCTGTATTCTGACATCATAGAGCACTCTTGAATGATACTTTTGCTTACATTGCCTCGAGCTAAGCATCTCCTTCTTGTTATTTGGTGTAAGAGAGAAAACTGCAGGCCAGAGCCAAATTTAGCTTGATTATATTGATCAAGGACAGACGTTGCTTCTAGTGTCATGGTGCTGTGCAAGCTGGTGTGTATTGAGTAAACACTCCCTGTCCCCCAAAGGTGTGTTTCTCTGTGTGTGTGTGTGTGTGTGTGTGTGACACGGAGATCGAGAGAGAGTGTGTGTACTCATGTTTTACTGCCATCATCTGCTGTTGAACAGCAGCTGCAGAGTACTGGAGGTTTCCACGACAACCAGCGATCACGGACCACGGTTCAAATCACACCTGTCCGCTTAGACACAAAGACGGATGCAGAAATATTGCGAGCACACACAGATTCATCAGCATAAAATGTGAACATTTCTATACACGCATTAGCAGGGTGTTTGTGGAGTTCCTCTAAAGTGTTTTTAAAAATGCATGAAGGATAGAATCCTCTTTGATAACAAATAATCTTTCAGACATGTGAATTTAGCCTAGTGCATGTAGATAGAAAACTCACAACCCCTATAGCAGTGTTGGGTAAGTTACTCTGAAAAAGTAATTAATAACTAGTTAATAACTACATATTCAATAGTGTAATTCGATTACTGTAGAAATTACTCTCTCCAAAAAGTATTTAGTTACTTATTACTAATTACTTTCTATATCCTATCAACCTTGATTAGTAAAGTGATTCAAGGATAGACATGAAAGGACTCTTTTAATTCATTCAAATAAATAATATTAAACTACATAAAGTATTATTATTAACTGACCAAAGTATTACAAATGTGAGAATTATACATTAAAGCACAGATTTTAAAGTTAAACTTTGAATTTTGATGTCAATTCCACTATTGCACACACATATATTACACAAAGTATTTACATAGTTTAACTACATCAAAAGTAACTGTAATTTAATTACAGAAAAAACAAGAGTAATCCCTCACTTTACTTTTTCAAGGTTAAAGTAATTAAATTACAGTAACTAATTACTTAGTAACTAGTTACACCCAACACTGCCCTATAGTAATACTACGCAAACACTGCCATTATGGTACTAATGTTTATAACGTAGCATAAATATCTGTATTCCCAAAACATTTTTACAATGTCCAAGTTTTGTAAGTGAAATAAATCCACCAGTGTGGTGTACTG
This sequence comes from Triplophysa rosa, assembly GCF_024868665.1. Taxonomy (NCBI): domain Eukaryota; kingdom Metazoa; phylum Chordata; class Actinopteri; order Cypriniformes; family Nemacheilidae; genus Triplophysa; species Triplophysa rosa. The sequence continues at coordinate 28,092,152 of NC_079893.1, read as the reverse complement.
ATTCTCCAACTTTAAATGAATGAGCGTTGATTCAGTTTTTCTGAGCCACTGCAGTAACTAAATAAGGAGGCAGCTGCAGAAAGAAGCCGCAGAGGGTCTATGCACACACACACACACACACACACGCACGCACGCACGCACGCACGCACGCACACACACACACGCACACACACGCACACACGCACACACACACACACACACTCATAAAGTCTCTAAACAATAAGACAATTCAAATACAGATCTGTCGTACAGCAGCATGCCATGTGCAACATATTACAGAGAAACATTAGATGCTTTCATTATGATATGAGGGGGGTGAGAGAGAGAGAGAGAGAGAAACAGCTTGTTGTCGACTTATAAAATGTAGTTATTCTATCAGATAAACATCGTCCAAAAAAGCATGATACTACTGTACTAACTCAATGATCGCCATATTTATATACCCTTATATTTCAATTTTACTTCAAGATACCATGGTATTCATATAGTACCAAGTTCAGAAAGCATACTGTGGTACACTATAAAAAAATGTTGGGTTATTTTCAATTATTATGTTGTTATTATTATGTTATTATTGTGTTACTTTGAGTAAAAAATGGATAAACCCAACTGATGAGTTAAATTAAGACAGAAAATGTATATATTTGACCCAACAATGAGTTAAAGCAACCCGGTTTAGGATAATTTACAGTATAACCCAACTGTTGGGATTGTGCATTTTTGACCCAATGCTGAGTTGAAATAACCCAACATTTTTGTGTACTTGTTTGTAGATGTCATATGTAGTGTGGTTTAGTCCATAGATAAAACTTCATTTCAAGTGCATCATCATCTATTTAAAAATATTTTTACAGTTTTTCAAATGTGCATCTTGCAGTATCCAAACTCTTTTTTTGAAGTAAGTTTGTTTATAAATGTAATAACTATGTCCTCCTATCTCAGATTTTGTCCTGGATGAAAGATGAGTGAAGTGAAGGCCTGCAGTGAAGCGAAGAGAGGATATGAGTGTCAGGTGGTAATAGGATCTGTCATTCATGTTTAATAATATACAAACGCACACATACACGCACGCACGCACACACACACACACACACACATATCTATAAGGGGCCTTATAGCTGCTTTTCTGAGAAAAGGGATTCTGGACAAAAAGGATTTATTTTACAGATTAAGTGTGAAGTGGATGGAGGGATGGATGCATAGATGGATGGATGGATGATGGAAAGATGCACAGATGGATGGATGGATGGATGGATGGATGGACGGACAGATAGATGGATGGATGGATGGATGCATAGATAAATTGACAGATGGATGGATGGATGGATGGATGGATGGATTGATAGATGCATAGATGGATGCATAGATAAATTGACAGATGCATAGATAGATGGTTAGATAGAATGATGAATAGATGGATGGATGGATGCATATATAGAGATGGATGGATGGATGCATACTGTAGATAGATACATAGATAGATGGATGCATAGATAGATGGATGGAAGCATACTGTAGATAGATGCATAGATGGATGGATGAATGGATGGATGGATGTATGGATGCATAGATATAATTTTACAGATTAAGTGTGAAGTGGATGGAGGAATGGATGCATAGATAGATGCATAGATGGATCGATGGATGATGGAAAGATGCATAGATGGATGGATGGATAGATGGATGCATAGACAAATTGACAGATGCATAGATAGATGGTTAGATAGAATGATGAATAGATGGATGGATGGATGCATAGATAGATTGATGGATGCATACTGTAGATAGATGCATAGATAGATGGATGCATAGATAGATGGATGAATAGATAGATGGATGAATAGATAGATGGATGGATGGATGGATGTATTGATGGATGCATAGATAGTTGTATAGATAAATGGATAGATGCATAGATAGATGGTAAGATAGAAGGATGAATAGATAGATGGATAGATAGATCTATAGATGGATAGATACATCATGTTTAGGTTAGCAACATGCTAACGTCAAACTCTTTTGTCACATTTTGGTTAGGATGCCACCTTGGAAGACAGCAAGCAGACAGACAACAGATTTCTTTCTGGAACAGAACTAAGTGACAATGTAGCGGTTTCCAAAAAAATGAACATTTTCACTTGCCAAAGGCAACAACATCAGGTTCTCCAGTAAATGGTGATTAACTGAAGGTATTGAATTTCCACTTAAGTTGTAACATTTATATAGAAGACCCTTCTCTTCACCCTGACACGCAGCTGAAAATTCCACATTTTGAGGATTTCCTCAAATTGTATTCGCTGCTTGTGTCTAGCAACCACCATGTGGTATTACTTCCATAAGCCATGTGTATCGTGGAAATTGCCGTTTTGGTCATAACAGGCTGTTTATTAGTCATTATATTAGTGTTAATACACTCCAGCTGTTCCATGTTTTCATACATTTTGCTGAGTCCAATTTGATTTTCTGTCAGGGGCCGTGCTGATGTTTTTGAAATCATCCTCCAGCACTGGACCAGATAACCACTGCTGCAGTCGTGTCGAGAGTGCGTTGGGATTTTGGCACCAAGAGTCAATGCAAAGTTTTGAACCTTGTAGTGGCAAGTCGGTGTTGTTATAGCGGTCCCTCATCTGTTTTTGCATGTGTTTTTGGTCAAGCGTGTTTGGCTAGAACACAAAGCTCGAGGTTCAACCAGAGATCAGTCCTGAAAGGTAGCTTACTGCGTAACTCAAGCATATTGTAGCTGTAAATGTTTCACTTTTGAATAGAAAGTTAAACATTAAGTGAATATCAACAAAACATTTGTAACCATGGACGGTTACTGCAAACACTGAGCATATCACATATGCATATCGCTACCTTTGTGTGTCGGTGGCTAATGGCTGGAATACACTACAAGACTTTTAAAATCTGAACAGATTTTTTTTTAATTAGACATCATACACTTGCAGACCTTTTGAAAGTTCCAGATAGAAACACACTAACTGATCAATCTGCAGACTGGCACAGACTTAATGCAACAAGTCCAGACTGAAAATCTGGGCAAAATCTGAGCAAAAGTCTTGTAGTGTATCTTAGCCTTTTTAAGAGGGTGCGTTCCATTTATAACTCTCTCTTAAAGAAATAGTGTGTCCAAAATGAAAATAATACTTCAAGGGACAGTTCACCCAAAAATTAAAATTCTGTCCTAATTTACTCACATTCGAGATGTTCAAAATCCGTATAAATTTCTTTGTTCTGATGAACACAGAGAAAGATATTTGGAAGAATGCTTGTTCCCAAACAGATCTGAGGCACCGTTGACTACCATAGAAGGAAACATTACAATGGTAGTCAAAGGTGCCCCAGAACTGTTTGCTTTTCTACAGTCTTTTAGATCATTAGATCATACTTGCTTTAATTCTAATAATCATCATCGTTTCAATCAACGTTTTTGTATGATGCACATCGTACGAATTCACACCAAACCACCACCTCGTAAAATAGTTATGTTTTTGAGATTAGGTTTCAAATAGACACAGAAACGTATACAGATTTGGAACAACTTGAGGGTGAGTAAATGAAGACAGAACTTTCGTTTTAAGTTGCAGAACCATAGGCTCAGGAGAATTTTTAAGAAATATTCATACAACAAAAATTACCGTAAAAATAAAACTTTACTGCTCGATATACATTACACGTTTTCTGTAGTCTCACGTTAGCTTTGTTAACGGACTGATGTTTAGGTCATAAATCACTGTTAATGTGTTTTTTGGCGCAAGCTAAATAAAAAAAACGCGTGTGAAGATTCTTCGAAATTCTCATTTTGTGTTCCAGGAAAAAACACCATACACGTTTGGAACAACTGTAAATGTAAACAACATTAAATTGGCAAATGACCATGGTATAAACGGGATAATCCACGGCTAGCCTTGTATTAAAGGATGAGAGGTTCACTAGCCATACATTATTCCTTACATATATTTGTTTAACATTTTGATTTGATTATAAATATTCTGTTTGTTGTATTTTGTTCAAACGTTTGTGTAGTGTTAAAAACAGGAAGTTCTTTGGGAAGTTTCAAAAAGTTGTTTACGTCATCGAAAGTGGTCTATATATGGTGAGCTGGTTAGCTGAGGGCTAAATGTAAAAAAAGTAGTTTTTTGGGGACTGGTTAAAATGTCTAAAAAGTCTAAAAATGTCTTAAACTTTATAGGTAATGTATGGCCTCAAAAAGGCTTTCAAGTAACAAATCACAATTCTATTAATTTTATTTATTATCTTTTATATATTATTTATATAATATACATTTATTTGATTTATTTATTTATAGTCCCAGTTTACTTGAATCGCAAGCTACTCTTGCACTTTCAAAAAGAAAACCTTATTCCGGATCCACAGAAGAAAGACAGTCATGTCAACAATGACTGTTTTCAGACAAGAAACAAATTCATGTGGATCTGCATTAAAATGATTACCAAATGTTCACTTTTGCCTTAAGAAGAGATTTGAGATATAATCTTAAATGCTTATGGGCGCAGGTTTGTCACAAACAAGTTTGGGCACATGTTAATGTTGACAACAGGTTGTTCGGTTTTCTTCTTTTCAGACCCAAGGCGGCTTTCTTATTGCAGAAAACACCATGACTTTTAGCAACCGCAGACAGACTTCATTATTTCAGGATAAATCTCTCTTCCTGATGGGAAAACAGGATCTACTGACGTTCCCTACAGCGTTAAACCTGGGAGACACATTGGAGTGCTGTTAGTACTGAAGCAGACAGGTGATAAGCGGGCCTGCAGGCCTGATCTCGGATCAGATGACGGGCGGTGCTGTTAATTGCAGGTGATGATGGACGCGGCTGATCCTGAAGGTGAAGCGCTGACCTGTAGCTGAGCTCCGATGCACACAGTATAATTTAAAAAAATGCTTATTTTTCTTGTTTTTTTGGGGGGGTTTACAATTTATTATAGCGCTGTGACTTTTCTGGTGATGGTGTTAGGCAGGACCAATGCTCTTATTTGTAGTTTTTAAAGCTTTTGAGTGATCATTTGTTGAGTCAAAGCCTCAAATCTCTGTCGTGTGCATCTGACAGATGGCAAGCAGGATAAAAACTCCCCGAATAAAAGCGTAATCCCGTCTCACATGGGCTGGTGCTCGCTCACTGGATTATCCTATCAGAGAGGGTGGAGGTAGAGAATAGTGTAAATTATAAAAGTGAGGTGTGTTTTCTCATGTCTGTGAGCTCTTGATATACAAAGTTGCAGAAAAAGATGAGAGGAGATGGCTGATGATGGACAACTGACCATTGTGAAAACGTAAAACATAAAAACCTGTATGTGACTCTTTCTTCTGGAACACAAAATAAGTTATTTTGAGAAATGTCTCAGTGGTTCTGTGTCCATACAATGGAAGTCAATGGGGGACAAGTGTTGTTTCAACATTCTTCAAAATGTCTTCTTTTGTGTTCTGCAGAAGAAAGAAACTCATATCTGTTTGGAATGACATGAGGGAAAGTGAATGAAATGGTTTAAGTCTAAAATCCCCCCTTACATACAGCGTTGACCCACGGGAGCTCAAAAATCGGAACGCTTTCTGCTCTTAAAGCGATAGGCTGCGGCTAAATCGTCCCAAAAACTAATCTAACCGCCTTTGGTTGGTATTAAAATACCTCAATGCACATTGTACAACCTGCTCTTTCATGAAGCTCTAGCATAAAAAAATCTGTGGTGAACATTTCTCCGAACATCATTTCAATCGCCTTGGGCGGAAAGATCTTTGATATTAAAATACCAGGATGCACATTTCACGGTCCAGCGCTCCGATTGTGTAACTGAAAGGCATGACCACAGCAGCACAAACGCCCGCGTTGTTATTAGCCTGTGTATCTAAAGCACCCAGAGCTGAGCGTCCGAGCGGCTTCTATGGGTCACAAACACGCACACATGCCAGGGCCCACGCAGTGCAGTCTAGGCCTGAGGGCTTGGATGTGGAGGTGGTGAAAGTGAAAAATGAGAGACTGGGAGAAACAATACTGGTTCTGGATAATATCGCACAATATGGAGGGATAAAATCGGCAAAGGCTCAGAATCTGTAGAAGGCTTTTATATTCTGAATCATGTACCGAAGGCCTAGACACAACAAACAGCGCCGTGGTGGCCAAGAACAGCCTACATGACAAGCAATGCAGTATTGTTTCACAAAATAACATTTGAGTTAGAATTGCATGACTTTAGCGAAAAACGGGTAAAATCGTGTGATAACCAAGTGAAAAGTAATTTGAATAGGTAGTTATATAATCTGCATGAACAACTAATTTTATAGTCTTTTGTGTATGCTTTGAGTAAAGAGAGGGAAAATATCATCGGTTTCTGGGTTTGGACTCCATCTGTGACGTGGTGGGGGAAACCCCAACAGGGAGTCTCTCCGGGGGGTCGAACGCCTCACTGCTCATGCAGGGTTTACAAAATCCTGAAACACATTAAAACACGAACAATTCCCCCAGATGACGTACAGACAATCCCTTTCAACTCTAGAGAGAACAGGCAAGGTCCAATCTGGTCTTACTTATGAACGTTTTAAACGTGGACTGTGTTTTCTGCGTTTGGAAATGCATTCTAACATACTACTGTACTTGTATTAGGGTAATACTATACATCCTCTATACAATGCAGTACAGTATACACCGGGGTTGCCATATCTGCAGTTTTCCAGAAGCTAACTTTTAGGGTTGCCAGGTCTGGGATTTTAAGATGCTTGCTTTTATGGTTGCCGGGTATGTGGCTTTCAATATGCTTAGTCTTAGGGTTGCCAGATCTGTTGTTTTTGAGATCCTTACTTATAAGATTTCCAAGTCTGCGGTTACAAGATGCTTACTTTTAGGGCTGCCATGTCTGCGTTTTAAAGACGCTTATTTTTTGGGTTGCCAGATCTGCAGGTTTTTATTTTAATTTTTAGGGTTGCCAGATCTGCATTCTTTGAGATTTTTACTTTTAGAGATGCCAGGTCTGCAGTTTCTGAGACACTTACTTTTAGGGTTGTCAGGTCTGCGGTTTCATGATGCTTACTTTTAGGGTTGCCAGGTCTTCAGTTTTTGAGATGCTACTTTCAACTGTAGGTTAACAGTAGATAGATTTTGTTCTTTAGCTTTCATTTTTAAGGTAGGATGAAGTTATTTATGAAAACAGATTGTGTTTATGCTTACTACTATACAATGAATTTGAGAAGAATTCATAAGTAATGTATAACAGTTCCAGTAAAATATGTATGTATGTTCAGGTATGAGAGTAACATTGTTGTTTAGGCAATTTTGCTGGTTTTGTTATGCAGAACTGGCAACCCTGGTATGCACATTTTCTGTATGCATATTTAGTTTGCCCTCTACTGTGTTGAATGACTACATTTAATCATTTAACTCAGCGTATCTGTGAGAGTTATTCACTACATTCCAGTGATTTACATAAGAATTTATATCCTACGTGTTTCTTTTGTGTGATTAGGCTACATTTTTACACATGATTGGATTAAAAACACCCAATTCAGAAATAATTTTACATTATAAATGATTTGATGTGTGAAATTTGAAATATGTATGGTCGTGTAATTTCACACATCGTTTTTTTTCAAACAGTACCTCACACATTTCAGAATCAGGTTTCACATATTTGGAATACATTTGTATTTGGTTTGGTTTGGTGGCCCCTGTGGCCTCTTGGTAAACATTCTTCAATACAGTTCCCTTTTGTGCAAAAAGACAAAGCTAGTTTTAGACTTTTGAAATAGTTTATTCCAGTCAGGGGGTAGGATTAGTGCCGTTTTAAAGGCTCTTTAATCATACTGTCAAGTTCCTCTGTTGAGCCAGTTCCCAGTATTGCTTATAGGCCCAAGTTCACAAATATAAACCCATATATCATCCGTCTGGAACCAGGCTCAAAGCAGCAGAGAACAGTCATCGTTTTATCTCCGTGTGGCTAATTATAGATTTCAAACATAAAGTCAAAGGTCTGGCAGAACAGGGCATCGAGATGTCTTCACCTTCCTGGCTTAATGATAGCTTTTAATTGTGTGCAGTCCATCTGTTTTCTGCTTCCAATGTAGGGGTTTAAAACATACAGTGTTTTCAGCATGTTTCATTCTCGGCTATCCAGCTGTTTCCAATTTAAAAGGCTCTTTTATCGACATGCTGGTGTTCAATGATGAAATATGGCTTTGTTTGATTAATCTTCGATTGGTGAATCTGCTTTTTTGAAATAGCTTTTTTAGGTTTTCACAATCGCGCTGCTGCTTGTAAGGCCAAAAATATTCTCAATTCAACTGTATACACGAAGCGCGCAGATTGCACTAGGGAAAGGGGGTCATGACCCCCTCAGATTCATGGCGCCCCTACGAAAGGCGACAAACATAGGTAAAACTGAGGATTAATCAATTCCGCTATGTACATTAGCCTAAGTAGTGGCGGACAATTATTTTGCCGTCACCGCTTCAAAATCGGGTTTGGGGCAGACACAAGCTGACGCACAATAATAATCTACCTGTCACCATTACTTTGTACCCACGTTGTCACTACACACTGTTCTGTTGTCAATAAACACACACGAGGGTGCTGCCACCACCGGCGTTTACGTTCTCTGTGCTCTCTGTATGCTGTTGCTAGCCTGCTACGACTTCTGACCCCGCCCCCGGGGTTCTATGAGGAGTTGTTGGCTGCCTCAATTGTACCTGTAGTGGCGGTAACCATAGTGATCATATGCCATCGTCTATGACTGAGCTGGTGATTTTTGAAAAATGGTCTGCATAGCTGCCACATAAAGGCCATGAAAAGACAAAAAACAATCGCCTCGTTTTTTAAAAAAAAAAAACAATGTAAGTATCCTATGCCTGTTGACTTTTCCCAGATGTGGCAGATTAATTTTGTTATTTATTTGTATAGCTAGTCTTTTGCATTTAGCAAACACAGAAAAACATATGACTATGCAATTAGATGAGTGGACAGAGGCAAATGGCGAATTAACACAAAAAGAATGGGTGGATAAATCAAACAATTTATCATCAGGAAATAATAATAATGTTTTATCTGGACTTGCAAGACTAAATTAGGGTCCTGGGATAACATTATCATCTAACCCAATGTACTGTATATGTTGGCTGAAGTAAATTTACTGACTTGTTATCCACTATAAATTAAAAAATATTATAATAAGTAAATTTGTGTGGTCCTCCAATCCTCCAATGGCCTTTTAAGTGCAAACCATTAGCCCAAATTACGCAAAGTAACTACTTGAGCTCTAGTTTAAGCCCAAATCATGTTAAATAACTAACTGAGTTGAAATCATTTGCTGACAGCTTGGTCCCCCCAGTTAAAAAATCCCATCTGCGCCCCTGGTTGTACTTAAAGCGATAGTTAAGCCCCAAAATAACAATTTTTCCTCACCGTCATGTTGTTTGAAACATGACGGCTTGTCCACAGGGGTGGCAGCTGCCACCCTAAAAATGAGCTTTGCCACCTCTGTTGCCACCCCAATGCTGACCATGCAGACTTGGGTACTAATTTGGATGAGGTTTGTGGAGAGCGTTATTTTTGCTCAAAATCGGAAAGGGTTATACTTATTCTTTATACATGTGTCTGTTTTTATAAATATGATGTAGACTGGAAGGATTTCAGATCACATTCACATTCTATGATCAGCAATGAACTTCAAGTGTCTGCAGTTGTCTTTCAGAAACAACAATACAAATTAGCACAAGTTTGGATTCAATTGTGCTGGGAAACAGACATGAAAGAAGAATTATGTATAATTTCACATATGATTATGAGAGATTTTAAGGCACTATTTTGTGACCTTTGTAAAACTGCTTTGAAACAACATGTACTGTAAAAGTCCTCTAAGGGGAGAATTCCCCTTTTCCTTAAATTTATTCCTTAACTATTGTTCAAAGAAAGAAGTCGTCATAGTAATTATCACCTAAACCCTCTGCATTTTTAATGTAGGCTAAAGATTTTCCTTTTTTTGCTGATAAAAAAAAAAGATCTGAACCAGACTAAAATAGGGATCAATAATTAGGAATCTATAATATTCTTAATCCTTACAATACAACTGCGAAAATTAAGATTGATACGTGTAGTTATTGCCACCCCTCATTGTGATCTTGTCCCCCTTTGCCACCCCATGTATAAAATCCTGGACACGCCCCTGAACCTGTATGACTTTCTTTCTTTTGCACAGCACAATAGAAGATATTTTGAAGAACGTTAATAACCAAAGAACATTGGCCCCCATTGAATTCCACTGTATTGACACACAAAACCACTGAGACATGTCTTCCTTTGTGTTCCCCGGAAGAAAGAAAGAACAACGTAAGTCATAAGGTTTTCGTTTCTATCTTTTTTGGATTTGGTAGATGCTTTTGTCCAATGCAACTCACTGTGACAATTCCGGACTTGAACCCGTGACCTTGTTGTTGCAGGCATGCTCTCTGTCTTTCTAAGTGTCTCCCTCCCTCTCTGTTCTTCTCCATTTCATTCTTTTGTTTGATCTGGTTATATATTCTCCAGGCTTTCATTACACCAGTCTATTTGATCACAGCACTCACATAAATAATATATGATGTGAATGATTCCATTCTGTTCAGAGATAATTGACTTATTCAACAACTTAGCGAGAAAAATCCCATCCCTCTATCTTCCAATCCTTGATAAAATTATTTTGCACAGAACAAAATTGAAGTAAAGTGGTTTTCTTGTGGAACGTGAACTGGCACACCATGTTGGTTAGTTTGCAAGACCATACAAGATGTTTTTAAAATATACTCTTTGTATTAAAAGACTATGGAACATAATCGTGAGTCTTTATGAAAATTATCATGTCATGCTATAGTAATTTGTTCCCACAGACCCTAATAAATCTTCACATGTATAAACCTTATGATTGTGAGGCACAGAATAAAACTTGTAAATTGGTTTTCCATTTATATTGTTAGACATGGAAAACAAATATTCATTAAAAGTAGCTCATTTGTAAAGTACCTCAAACGTTCTATTCATTACTCCATAAAGTCATTATGTTGTTTAAATAAAATGTCAGACTGTTACTATTGACACAATGAAAGTAAATACAAAACAATTGTTGTATTGTTTTCATAAGCGTCAGAATTTACAGTTCGATTCTGATTGTGTACATTTGTATCTTACATAAAGACTGTTTCTTTGAAGACAGTTTGCCTTTTATGCTCTTTAAGATAAATTAAACCTAATCTTAAATAAAGTTTAGCATATAAGTACATTTCACTTTGAGGCACAAGAAAGAATTCCTAGAATTGACTGACGTAGAATAAATGTTTTATGTGCCTTTTATAATTTACAAACAAACATGTGGTCTTTTAGTAGGGAAAACAACAAATATCACAAGATTTATGTCCTGATTTATAACCGCCCGCCGCAATTCTGTTTATGTAACCTCGCAGAAAAACACTTTATCAGATGACCGATTCTAATCTGAGAATTAAACGTGGCCCTTTTTTAACATGTTTTTGACAGTAGTCTGACCTCAAAGCTTTTATCTCCATAGCTGTGAAATGCACGCCGACTGTAATCTCATTCTGTGATATTGAGGGTTAAGGGGGTTTACACTAAGATTTATGAAAGGTGTGTGACTGTTATGTACCTTTTGCCCATTTAAACATTATTATAATATATTTTTTCAGTTTAATTTTTTCGGTAAGTAATAAATCAAGCCGTCTTATAGTTACGCCATGTGATTTTTTCCCCAAATGCATTTACTCCAGTCTTATCAGTGACTGTAAAAAGTACATAAAGCGTAGGGATTTAGATTCAGAAGCATCACAGGGATGCATCACTTTATAGGAAAAACGAATAACATAGTAGTAACGTACACATGGTAAGCAACGACACATCATTTCCAAGCCCCAGTGAAAATTGCTTGTGAAAAATGACAACATTGTGTTAAATCGGGCCGTCAGAGACAGACTGTGTTCCAATACCGCTTTTTTAATTTGCAACATCCCAAAAATGTTCTCCCAGCATTGTTGAAAATTGATGTCTGCAATGCAATCACTAACTGTAATTTCCCTAATGAGGACGTTTTGATTACTTGAATATTTTCCTGTCTAGTTGAGCAACCTGGGCTGCTCGAACAGAGGCAAAGTCAGGTTAGCCATGTGTGTTGCACAATTTCTATCGAGCTTGGAGGAAATGTTCCCACCGGTGACCTCGGTCTCCACAGTCAGCTCGACTGATTAATAGTCCTGAGCTGCCAATTGATCCGAAAGCCTTTTTTGGATGGAAAACATCTCACTTTCAGCTGAGAACTTACGAGACTTGTTATTCTGTAGATCAATGACTAGGACAATGTAGTTACAAAAAGAGAATATTTTTGATAGAACGAATGAATATTTTTGCTCTATACATCAACATGAATCTTGTCAGCTACAGAGATTAATCTTGTGAATTGATCACCAGGCATTTCAATTTCAAGGTACTTTATTGGCATGATTTTGTGTACAATATTGCCTAAAATGAAAGAAAAAGACATACAATAACTAGAAATAAAAGGATAAAATAAAAAATAAATGCAAATAAAAAAAATCTATATCTAGATTTTTTAAATATGAAAAATACACTGTAAAAACAACTAGTAGGATTTTTTTTATTTTTAAGTTTTTGCACACAGTTAAAGTAAATGTACATAGTTTGCAAAAACGTGACACAAAAAATAAGTAAATGCTAGTTTTTTTTGTGTGTTTTTTATATTATGAATACTTAAAGGTACATTCATATTAAACATTTAAAAAAATAAAAAAATATCTATGAACCCCAAGATCATAGAGTCTTGTGGTTAAGCTTGTTTAACTGTGGTCAGTTAGCAACCACCAAGCACTCAGAACACCCTAGTTATCTCCTAGCAACACCTTAGCAACCACCTAAAACATACTGGCAACCAAACAGCAAACCCACAACAATTTCCGACATCAATACAATAATTAGTTTTCTTTCTTTCTTTCTTTCTTTCTTTCTTTCTTTCTTTCTTTCTTTCTTTCTTTCTTTCTTTCTTTCTTTCTTTCTTTCTTTCTTTTAAAGATTTAACAATCTTGCTTTCCGAGTTCAAATCAGCCTCATGCATGCCATCAGTGCATGAGTTAAGCCAAAAGTTTAGTCCGGCCGTCCGCATGACGTAATTTTCGCCAGTAGGTGGCGAAAATTAGTGTTTTATGTGCAGTGCAAGTCATTTTAATAACGTGTTTGTATAATTGCAATGTATATTATGCTACAATATATCATATTATGTTGTTGTTGCGAACGAGAGTGACTCACGTGCAGTATTAGCAACAACAATTTCCATGCGTTAGCGTGTTCAAATGTCATGAATGTGTCATAATCTTGAATTATTGTAAATATGATTATATAAATACATGCTTATAAAAAAATTCTACACTTTCATTTGGAAAAATAACTTTTTACTACAAAACACAGTTGAATCATGATGTCTGTAAAATAGTACATTTAGGTTTTTACAATGTAACAATCGTTAAGCACGATATTTACAGTGCAACCATTTGTATTGGCATGGTAAGAAGACAAAGCACACCAAAAAGATGTTTGCCTTTACTATATTAAAACCATGGTTAATTTTCGTAAGGATCTTTACATTGTGTCCGTTTCTGTACTTGTTGAACGAGAGACCTCCTTTTTCATTTCGATCACGAGTGAGAAGTAGCAGCTCATTCAGTTCGTTTACGAACGAGAAGACTGATCGTTCATGTGGTTCACGAACGCGAATCAGCGGGTCCTTTAGTTCGTGTACGAACGAGATCTCTCTCGTTCAGACTCAAAACACCGGCTCGTTCGTTCAGTAAAGGGCGTTTTCGTTCTGTACATTCAACCAATCATATGCTCTGTCAAAGCTCACACTCGAACGCCATTGGCTCGTGCTTTAGACACTCTTTTAAGGCAAGACGTTCTCTGTACTCGAGGGAGAGATTTCAGTGAACGAGAAATATGAGTTAATGCGTTTCGTGAACTAAAAAGATTTGTTCAAAAAGAACGATTCGTTCAAGAACATAACATCAGTACGTGACGTACTGCACATGTGTCGAACTCGTCTATCCGCGCTTGAGTATGCTCAAAAAGCTGTGCGGACGCGTTTGTGCACAAGTATACCCAGCCCTTTAACATTACACAACAGGCAACACTGTGCACATTTTGCGTGCTTAATAAACCACGTAAACCACCTCTGAACAACTCTCTGTAAGTCTGACCTTTTTAATTTAGGCAAATCAGGCAGCTGTCAGAAATGAGCCATGAGCCATTATTCATCCAGTTCACTGCAGAATACAGCCACTTTTTTATCTTGCCATGTTAAAAGCGACTTCAAATGTACCGGAACTAAACTGTTGTTCCCAATGGGAGAACTACATCAGACTGTGAATTTGTTTACATGTAATATACAGTGTTAGTCTGTGCAAACTCTATGCAAACGTAAGCGTGGGTTTGTAGCCCATAATCGTGTCATTCAAGGCTGAGACCAACTATGACGTCAAGATCTGCACTGTTTAGTGCACACTCACTAGTCTACATCACAACACATGTAAGCATGCATGCTTTCAACACACAATGATAGATTGCAGGTACACAGATGATCACACACAAACACATTTTTATTTTCTGGACTTCCTTCCCTTTGTAAAATTCATCCGTCACCTCACGGCTCACAGTTGTGACTCTGCAGATATGCGAAACATAATCAATTTTAAATTTAATCAATTTACATCAATTCCACATTCAGCTATGTGAGTCATTCGGTTAGAAAAATCGGGGTCAATTGCTGAAGAATTTAATGTGTTGTAATTGTCTCATTTGTGTCTCGTTTATGATGCGAATGGAAATGATGTAGTGTGATATCTTTCTTTTAGAGAAAACCAGAATGAAAATTTAGGTTGAATTTCACGAAAAAGCAGCCAGACACGATTCTGGGTCAATACGGAACAAAATTTAACACCACGGTTTAAACCAATCTTCAATTTACTTTCAACCTCAGTCTTTATATCGCCAGAGCAAGGCACAAAGGAACATCTTACTCTCATCCTGTTATTTCATCTTACTAAGGGATAATCGCCATGGCAACGGTTTACATGCTATGCCCTGTTGTCAAGGAGATCTCGTTATACAGGATAATGGGTTCCTCTGTACCTTCTGCCTCTTGTTCCAAACACAAGAGCACATGCTTGCAAACACTTAATCACGAAATTTGTAGGAAAATTGCGGTCCTGTTTCCTTGGGGAGGGTCAAAATGTCTGTATTTACTGCAGTGCTTTTAAAAGGGCCGTCTTCTTGGCGATAAAAGGCACTTTGATTCACCGTTAGGGTAATCTGTTTGCATAGAGCACATAGGGTGTGTTTGCCTGCATTCAACCTTTGGAAAAGAGATAATTGTGTTTTATCATCTTTTCTCTCTGATTTCCTGCAATGATGAAGAAGTCATAGCTAAAGAGGCTTAAGTGTTTTGCAAAGCGTTCAATGTACAAATCGTTCGTTTTGCCCTTTGATTGTTGTTACGGGCTCTTCTGTGCCCACGAGAAATGTACTGGAATGCCTTGTCAACGACGCAGACAATTAAATCCTTCTTTGCACGTCTTTATTTGGATATGGTGGCTTTTTGTTAATGAGGGGCATATGGTGGTATACGCAATGGCATAATGTTCATAGATGCTCAGTAATGCATGAATGGGAGGAGCTTTGGAACAGAAAGAAATGTTTAAAAACTGGTTCCTTCGCTGCACACCCCCTACACAGCACCACCACGAAGAAGTTCAAGTGCTGGCTTCAATATAATTTATTCAAGATAATCATTTCAAATTATGTTTAGTCCAAGAAAGTGAAATGAAATATTTCACCTGATGGGACTAGTTAAACTTTAAAAGCCACGATCTGGACTGGATCTGATAGTTGTTGTGCTGCTGACTTTTGAGTTGGTTTAGTGATCGCTTGGATCACACTGTCCTTTGCGGCGATCAGACACACGGTGCGCATTTGCATAAGGACATTCTGAGTAATGATAATGAACAACATGTCCTATTGCTGTGCTTGTTTTATGCATCATAATTGTTATGACTGTAATACTTAATTACAGTAACGTACTATGTCTAACATGGACACTGTACATTTGTTTTACCACAACTACATTATCATCAGGCAACACTTAAAAGTAAGATTGTTTATATTAGGTAATGTACAATTGCTCATTGTTAGTTCATACATAAACCGATGTTAACATAAGCACTTTTTATTACAAAATGTATATTTAGAAAAAAATCGATCTATCATGTGTTTTCATTTACATTTATGCATTTGGAAGAGGCTGTTATCCAAAGCGACTTAAAGTGGTAATGGAGAAAGACATTAAATTAGTTATTCTATGAAATCACTGCAGATTTTTGAGGCACCTTTGTTTTAAAAGTGTAAAGCAAAAGGTTGTATATGCATAATGCATACATGTAAGAAGCTTTGGCCTGTCCGAGCGCTGTCCTTCAGCACCCACCTGAGCTCACCATGTACCATGAAGCGCAATCGCGCATCTAGAAACGATTTAGCTGGGGGAAAAAAAGTGAAAAGCTACAGAAACTAACCTTTGTATGAGTTTGGAAGTCTTTGAAATCTGTTGTGCTGTCCTCTATGTAGTGCTGTGATACCGGACACACTGTTGCCCATGACTGCTGCTGTTGATCTCCAGATGTTGCGCTTCACGCGTCAGGCTTTAAAAACCCGCCCTGTTTGTCCCTTTCTAGGTTTGGTGACGCTATATGTCGGTGACAAGTGGGGTGTGAAACCAACACGGGCGGAACACAGATTGAAGTTTCCCTCCGGTGCATAAAATGTCAATGAAAGATAAGCCAGCTGTCTAAACGCGTCCGAGCTGCAGGTGGAGAGGTGCGCGTTTTCGCTTCGTGAAAACGCACGCAGATCTCAAACAAATCAAAGCTAGACACTGTGGGAGATTTGCAATGAACGAAAAAAAACCAACAACAACAGAAAACCGATTTGATTTGTTAACCTTTTTCCTGGGTGGTGTCATCTGTCATCCTGCTCTGATCGGTTTATACGCGCGCGCGTTTTTCCAGCGGGGATTTTACGCGCATCTCTCCTGCCCCGACATAATCATAATTATATAAGACAGAAATCTACACGGTAATGCTCGTAGTGAAGGTTTTATAAAGAGGAAAGCAGCGAATTAAAGCATACGAATAATCTACGCGGATGAGGTTTAACTATAGCAGACATTTTATGTTGGTTTTATTTGTATATTAAAACCATAATAAAACAATGCCATTGTCTCTCTATACCATAGTTTGAAAATATTGTTATTTAATAGACCAGTGTCACTATGACTGTGCATACTTTTTTAAAGGTATCTTTAAAAGAGAGAGAGGTGTACCAAATAATGCCAACTGTACAGAAATTTCAAGGGCCTGCGTGTCACCCATGGGCACCCATGAGACGTCAGTGACTCACCACGCCCATTCCCACACCTCTCATTGCGTCATATGACATCATTCAGCACGGCTGGTGTAATTATAAAAGAATTAAAGTCATTTTACGCAACCGAGCTTTTCATCCAAGCCCATGTGCAGATTTGTATGAGCAGCGTTTACAGGCATAATTGAATGTATCCCTTACAAAAATTAACCATGGCTTAGTATGCGTAGATTTTAATTATATTTGTTGTAAATCCATAGTAGTAAAACCATGGTCTCAATACAATAACCATAGTCTAACCATTACACCAAAAACCACGAATAGCTACACTTTGAATGTATTAAAACTATGGTACATTTTTCAGAACCCACGTGTCGTTTTAGTTAATAAAATACAATCAGGGCCGTCGAATAAAATATAATTACAAATACCAGAAAAAACTGTTTCATGCTGTATGTATTAAGAATCCCGGACCGCTCTTTATTACAGCACGTTACATTGTGTGAAGCTGCCACCTAGTGTAAAAAACAACACACAAACAAAGCCACATCCACGCGCTGATAAACTTTACAACCATGACATGTTTGGCTAATTTTTCTTTAAAGCAAGATGCATTTAATCGTAAAAAACGTTGTACTCTCTGCATTCATTATTATGAAAAATTCAGAGAGCTATGCACCATAACAATCCCTTCTCAGTGCAAACTGGTTGAACCAAAGCGCTCGGGGAGTCGCGGTTGCCACGCAACGAGGACGCGTTTCCATAGTGACCTAAAAACAACGCCGTCTTTTTGACGCAAAACATACTCGTTATGTTGATTACAGTTTATTAAATAGAAAACAAGAAGTATATTTGTTGAGAGGACCAACAAACGACCACAATGGAGGTATGTTGATCTTCATGTTCTGCTCAGATGAGGAGGGAAATAAAAAAAAACATAGAAATAACAAGATTTGGTTGTGCCTTTTCGCCAAGAAAGTTGAAAATAGTGATTTTAATAACGTTTTAACAAATATGCTGAGCTCAAGAGGTAGAGGGTTTTGATCAAAACACATTGACCTGACATATTAATATACCGTAATGTTATTTAGTTGCCTCTTTTACAACACAGCACACGTGACAGCAATTGACCTATAGCCTACTTTATTTCATGTCTCATAAATTTATTTGAAGTGTTTGCTGTTTTTATAGTATGTAATGTTAAGAAATGTCCAAAAAATTCCTTGTATTCCAATTTTTTCGACTTTTCATGTTTTTGTATATGAAATGCTACATGAAATGTATTTTAGTTAATTCATTTTAGGACTGTACTCTTAGGGGAAAGACTAACAAAACATCTGCTAGAAACACATTGTTGAGACAGTTTGTGTCAGGCGAAACGTTTGCTATCACATGTCACACTTGATGATGTCACTTCTGCTTCCTAATGGCCCTTTGCAAACATTACAGGAGAGCTCATTTGAAACCCAGGAAATTGATTTCCAGGAGGTGTTAAAGGAGTTAGAAGGAGACAGAAACCTCGAGAAATTTCGCGTGGAATACGAGAAGGTCGCCAAAGCCTTGCAGAAGTCCCATGAGAACGAAAAGAGGCTGATGTCAAAATGCAAGGAGCTGAACGCCGAGATTGTGTCCAGCAATGTCAAATTATCCACGGCCATGAAAATGGTCGATGAGGATCAAGCCACAATCACAACTCTTAAAATGGTACATTAGCCGGCACTGAACACAAGCTGTGTGAATGGTTGGCTTATTTTAAAGCTGTTACCACATCATTTGCCTCAACCAATTATCATATGTGTACGTTACCATTCTTTATTGTTCAATTAGGAAATAGATAAGGCCTGGAAAATGGTGGAAGCTGCTCATGAAAAAGAAGTTCAGGCCAAAAAAACGATTCAAAAGTTAAAAGAGGAAATCACGAATCTCAACAAGCTTGTGGAGAAAGGAGCCGGCGTCTCTGTGGATCAGGAACACAGGTGAGCAATGTTATAGGCTACATGCCTGGCATCTTCTCAGAATTTCTTATGAAGTAGTTCTGGTGAAAACACAGACAGTTATGTAACACGTTTTATAGCATCCTTTTATCCAAACCATCCTTTTAGCACCCTTATACATCTGTGTGTACCCTTACAACAAGAAGCGTGATATTAATATACTTTTTATTTTTTTCCAAATATTTATTTCACATGAAATGTTTTGTTTTTCCAGAACATCCCATTTCCCAGTATACTTCTTTTCAGTCTACTTTGTTGTAGTGAAATATACTTGACATAAAAGTATATTACTTGTGCTCAATCTTTTGATCGAGATATATTTTAAAATATAATGAGGTATTCTAAGTATACTGTACTTGTACTTGGTTTTATACTATTACACTACTATACTGCTAATAGTTTTTTACCATAGTATAGTTTTTTTTACTGTAAAACTATGAATAGTTTTTACTATTTACTATTTGACTATGATATAAATAGTCTTTACTATACTTTACTACTACACTATACTACTAAAAACTAAGTAGTAATTTATTGAATAATTGACTTTTAAGTGTACTTTTATGAACTACAGAATTAATAAAAAAGGCGCTACTAGTAAACTATTAGCATACTGTAAAGGTTCAATTGTAGTTGCAGTACAAACGAAAAACATAGTTGTAAACTAGTTGTGTACTCAAGGTTTACTACTGGTACACTTAAAGTGTGCTAAAAAGTGTACTTCTACAGACTAAAAAGTAAACAAAAAGTGCACTTTTTACACTTTTTTTGTCACACTTAGTACCACAAGTTCCATAAGTATACTTACAGTGCTCTATTTTGACACATTAAGTTTGTACTTAATAAATACAGTTTTTAGTACTTCTATTCATGGTGTCTCAAAATAGCACAGTTGAGGACATTTAGATCTTTTATCTTAAAGTTTGTCTTAAAAAGTACTAAAGACAACATTAGTCTAATTTAGTGCACTTCTTTCACCGGGGTAGTACCAAGTGGTATTCGAACACTACACTCAAGTATACTACTCGTACACTTAGATTACTTGCCAAACTTACTAGTATACTTGAACTTTACTTAATAAAATAAACAAACTCCGCCACATCATTGAGCCTGTAGTTGTGTTGACACGTTCCTCTGGGTTCTTGTTGAATAACAAAACGAAATGTTTCTAGCACGGTCGATCTGTTAAAGATCAAAGAGGAGCTGACCAAGCAAAGGGACAAGCTGCTGTCAGAAGTGGTCACGCTCCGGGAGAACCTCACTGAAGCCACCAGCGCTCAGCAGGAGATAGAGAGCGAGAAGAACAAAGCGATGGAAACGATAGCTCAGGTACTACATGATAGCTCACTGCGATGCCTCCACTGGGCTTGTTTTAACACTTTCATTGTTAACAGTGTAAAAGGCAAGGTTTCTGATCAAATTAACAACACAATAACACCAACATTGATATACTGTATAAACCTGACCAGTTGTTTGAATACACTGTTCTGGCTGGATGGTGAACATCCAGAGTATGTTTTGATAAGAAAACTGTCATTTAAAGATGCAATTGGCTTTGTTTGTGCTAGGCTTCACTGCCGGTTTTCCCATTTTAAGGCAATGAAAATGTTTGGAGAATAAATGAAACCTTTAAAGTCTGGCTGCGGTGACAAGTCAATATTAGCGGGACTGAAAATTGCGTGTCTTCAAACTACAGGCCATCGAACGGTGCTAGCTTCAAATGTAGTTTAAAGTGGAACATAAAACCTGTGAAAGTGGCAGATGCGGGCAGATATGATCCTCTGTCACCTCCCCTGCAAAATAAACCAGTTTGTGTTGTTTACCGTGTGCAACATAGCAAGAAAATCAATACGTGAGCTGACCAAAAGTAAACTGTTCCAATCTGAAGTGATAATGTACTGATAGCCTACCATCCACAGTAAGAGCTTCAGTGTTAAAGGGAGCAGGGGTTGATAATAATATTAGTCTTTATAGAATAGATATGTTTAAAATGACCCCTCATGACCCCTCTCTGGATAAATTAGAACATGGTCATGGCATGTCAATGCAGCATAAATTTCCACTTCCGTTTGGAACGACACCACACCAATTTTTGGCATAGGTATCAATTATGTCATTGGGTGCACGCTCTCTCCTCGCAGCTCCGGCAGGACATCCAGGTGCATCAGAACGAGGTTCACCGGGAGACCAGGAGGAAGGAGAAGTTGGAGAAGGAAGTGAAGCAGCTTCAATCGGATCTGGAGTCCAAACAATCCGAAATCAAATCTCTGACTCAGCAGAGCCAAAGTTTGCAGGATGATCAGCAGAAATTCGAACAGCAGCTACAGGAACAAAAAGTAAGATTTTAATCTCGCAGGTGTGGGCAGACCAGCGGTGATCTGATCGGGTTAATATAGGATACACAGATCTGAGGTCAGTGAGAACGGGGGTGTCATGTAACATTATGAAAGCCAGAGAGAGAGGGAGATAAACTGGTTTGGATACTGCGGCAGGATGTCTTATTGCATTCTAAACCCACAAGAAACTTTCTAAGAATAAAAAAACCCTCTTTAAATGGGAAAGGTTGTCAGATATAATATTTTGCAGGACGTTTATAATGCGATATTAGAGTCAAACGCACTGAACGGAATGCGTGCTTTTCTCCTGACAGATCATAAATGAGAAAGTGAGTAAAGAATTGGAACAGCTCCAACAACGCAACACTAAACTGCAGCAGGATAATGAACAAAACTCTGTCAGCTTTGAACAACTCTCACTGCAGAACCAACAGCGGGCATCAGACCTAAAGGTACACACACACACGCACGCACAGCACACACACACATTAACCAAACATATTTGTTTTAAATCTTTCTTAAGGCTAAAGATACTATTTCCAACCTTTTTTTAATAATGAGGACTACCTCAAATGTCCTTTACATTTTACTACATTTGTGAGGGCATTTTTAATCATTTGCACACGTATTGTTAACACACACACACATTAAACTGTACCAAACACTTTGTTTTATTATTCAGTACCATGTGCCAACACTCTCTGCACTTTTAGATTATTTACATGCGGCCACCTCAAATGTCCCAAGAGAGATATTTATGTCAGATTTGGATACATGTTTTGACCCTTACAGCATAGTTAAGTATGTACTGTGCACACACAAAGTCTACAGTAAGTCTAAACTACAGATTTATGGCGCTCCCCTCTCCCACTTCTGTCAAAATGGTCTTGCTCTCATATAATTAATGCCCTGGAGGATGAAGGTTTATGCTCCTCATCGCCTCCCGTTAGACCTGCGATAGATCTTTCCCTCGCACACCTTCCACCGGAGCCCGACTCATAACTGAATCACAGTGAGGGTTAATACACCCAATGTATGATCTTTAATGAAATATCCAGTATTCTCTTTGTTTCGGCTTGCATTGCGGTGACTCGAACCCGGTGGGAGATTGTTATTTGATCGCGCATCTCTGCAGGATATGAAGCATATTGTTAGGCATTCTGTTTACTATGGGCGTATTTTGCAGAGTGGAATTGTTGACTAATATGATAACAAACGCACAGACGTAGCAAACAAACTGCTTGAGAAATTTAGGCACAGACTGACAGAGATTGCTGCATTTTGCAGAGATGGACTTTATGCATTTCTACCGAGATTCAAAATTCTGATTTTGGCTCAGGAAGAGAGTGATCAGGCACATTTCTTTCAATCAAATTCCCATTTCTAGCTTGTTGCTCTCTTATTATTTCATCCATGTACATTGTTTGTGACGAAGCGTCATTTTGGCCACTAGGGGGCAGAGTTTCTGCATTGTGGAAAGCCTCGTGCATCTGAGAATCAATGCTTAGCAGATTCTCAGGCAGCTTTAAAATGGATTGAGTTATTTATTGGCGTTTACATTAGTATCCAACCTGAGGAAATGATAAGAAAAAATGTCTTCACAATGCCTACTTGAAGCTTAACATTTTGTTTCAAAAATGTGAAATTAAATGTGGTTGAAGAAAAGAAAAAGCAATTTGGCAAATGTTGTTTAAGCCATTGTACTGCCAGACCTCATAAAACATTGTTTATGCGAAATGATGAAAGTGTATTTTCATAACATTATAATCTCAAAGCACATCCTTGATATTATTACGCTAGGAGAATAAATAAATAAAGCTTTTCGTATTTTAGATATACATTATGATAACGGAAAGTATGAAAAGAAAAGAACAATTGAAACTAGAGATTTTGTCAAATTAGGTTTTGCACTTACTCCTGTTTTCCTCCATGTGATGAGATTTGCGATCAAGGGGCTTTTGGGGGGTCTCCAGAGCACCATTAATTTAACCAGAAGTGGATGTTTGATTTTCCTGTCGGGTGTAGAAAACGAAAAACACATGATAAAGCAAATTACCTCCTTTTCTTTCTTCCCGACCAAACAACCTTACACACGCACCTGCGTCATCCTCGGAGAATTGTCCTTCATTATCTGTCTGATATGATATCAGATTGGTTTGGCAAAGCGGCGGGGGACCCGTGAGCCTGCGACACGCAACACTTGTACATTGATGCGCTGTATAGTTACTCATTTACACAAACAAATCTGAACAAATTTCCATTATACACAAACGCACTGAGCTGTATTGGTCGTGGACGCAACTGCTTTCATAATAAGATAATGATATTTTTTATCCCCCTTAGCCTCATACAATCCTGTTGACCAATTTATGAGGCTTTCAAAGGGTGAAGACCACATCAGATGCCCTCTTTAATAGAATTTTTCACTACTATCCTTATTTCTAAACTACATTGTTTATCTTATGTCACTCTTTTATTGTCTATCCTGGCTATGGGTCTATCCTACGTTCATCCTACTCTCCGTATGTCTGTCCGGCACTAATGTCCTGTATCCTGTGTGCTTCAGCTGAAAGAGGAGGAAGCAATCCAGCTGAAGCAGGAGGTCGCTAAACTCACCAAACTGAGAGAGGGGGTGCAGCGGAGACTCAGACAGATGGAGGAGCAGAAAGTGGAGGTGGAGAAACAGAGAGACACGCTCAAGAATCAGATCACTGGACTGGAGAGAGGCGAGTAGAAACACACTCACACGCAACCTGGGTGTACATTCTGTTCAGCGTTGGGGGGTTAACACACAGTTTGGCTGACATGGTATTTAGGTCTTCATTGTGTATTCTATTTTCTTTTTATTGTTTAATGTAAAGAATTGTTATTGCAGGGAAAAACTGAAGCTCTTATTAAATGATACATCCACAAATAGTTATATGCCCTTAAAGGGACAGTTCACCCCAAAATTAAAATTCAGTCATTATTTTTTCACCCTCATGTTGTTCAAAATCTGTATATGATTCCGTGGAACACAAAAGAAGATATTTTGAGAAATGTTTTGTACTCATAAAATGGGGGCCAATGTGAGTGATGTCGGAACTCTCTCTCTCTCTCTCTCTCTCTCTCTCTCTCTCTCGCTCTCTCTCTCTCTCGGCCATCCAGGTCGAGCAAAAACAGCCTTTTCAAACACACAACGGATGTGCATGGCCTTCAGCATCTCTTTTGTGGTTTTGATGTGCTGTGCAACATCTTTAGCTTCTCCTTTTCTTATATACTTCCAACTATTATCAAAGCCAGCTTGTAATACGGCCTTCTAAATCTAATTGATACAGCACTACAATTCTTTTATGTATTGTGTAAAACCATTTTTCTATTTTAAAAGAGCTGAAGTCTATATGCCAGTGTATTTTTGTTGACTAAAAAGAGGGAAGTAAAGAGATTAGGCCACTTAATTTTTGCTGAGGTTTAACCTTGAGCATACAATTGACTGGTTCATCCTTGGTGAACTTTCAAAGGTGACAAGCGGCTTTGATGCTTCTAGTGCATATGAGATGTTGGTCACTTGGAGAGAGCGAGAAAACGTGAACTGTAGTAAAACTAAATAACAATTGTTTTTGGTGCAGGAATCCTTCGCTAAGGTTAATAAGAGGACCTTAAGAAAAACTTCTCTTGCCTTTTAATGCACAATTTTTCTGTCTTTGTCCTCTCTCTAAACAGAGGCAAAATTAGATAGGGCTGAGAGTAATTACATTCAAACAATGAATAGTTCATCTCATGTTATTTCCTCATCTGACCTCTTTCCTCCACCTCTTAGATCTTTCTCTCCCAGTGGCACATGGTGTCTCTGCTTCTTTTGTTCTTTATTGCTGATTTGAATATTCAGACTGCAGAGTTTGGGAGAAATCGCTTTCTTTTTCCTTTTCGACTTTCCTTGCAAAATTTGGAGGAAGATATTGCTGGTGTTTTCTTAAAGACAAATAAATAAATAAACAAACAAATTAATAAAAAACATAAATAAATGAATGAATAAAAAACTCTTATGTTGTTTCGTATAAATTTAATGCTTCTGTGCAACGCAAAATGGGGAAAAGGTTCAGGGGTAGTTTACCCCAAAATGATTCATTTACTCACCCTAGTCATTAAACCTGTATGACTTTCTTTCTTCTCCAGAGCACAAAATAAGATATTTTGAAGACTGTTGGTAACAAAAAATTGTTGGTCCCCATTGACATTGCATTGGTTCTGTGTCCGTACAATAGAAGTCAATGGGGACTAACGTTTTTTGGTTACCAACATTCTTCAGAATATCTTCTTTTGTGTTCTGCAGAAGAAAAACAGTCATACAGGTTTGAAATGACATGAGGGTTAGTAAATTATTACATTATTTTCGTTTTGGGGCGAACTATCACTTTAAAGAACTTACTCTTTTTTGTAGAATTAAAACAAATGGCTCTTGGAAAAGAGATGCTGTAAGGGCAGTCAGGGAATGTCTCTGATTGGCTAATAAAGGATGTGCCACTCCCCCGGGTAGGCCTGTCACAATGTGACAGGTTTGATTTCTCAGGACACATATTTCAGTGATATCTGTGATGTGGTAAGGACATCGTACGTGTGGCATTACAAAAAGTCACTATCGGCATCTTTAATGCTTGGGATGTGAATTTATTTGTCGATAAAACACTGATGTGTGACACCTAGTAACCAATGTCAAACCAGTAAATTTATAACAGAACTTTCCATCATTACAAATATTTCCTAGCAAGCCCCAGAGACCCAGTGTGTGTGTGTGTAACACATTTCAGGTACGGCTGTCTTAGGGGAAATGAATTTCGGGCAGCGCTAGACTCCGGGGTGATAAAGTGACCTCCGTCTCATTCTGATTCATGTTTAGTGCTAAGACTGCTTATCTGGAGGTATAAAATGGTGACTTTTTTAATAGTTTTTACGGTGATTTAACTAAACAATAGAAATGGTTAACCTAATAGAACAGAGAAGTTTTAAAGAGAGATTTCACCCACAAATAATAATTCTGTCATAGTTTATTCACCCTCATGTCAACCTGTACTGTTGACACAACTGTGGAACACAAAAGAAGATATTTGGAGAAATGTCTGTGGTTGTGTTCATACAATGGAAGTCAATAAGGCCAAGGTTGCTTGGTTATCAACGTTCTTATCAACGTACCAAGAAAGAAAAAAAGAAAGAAAGAACGAACGAAATGGAAATAAACAGAGAGACAGAGCAAACACATAAAGGCCATGTGGATTTAGACTCACATGAGGGTGAGTAAATGGTGGCAAACGGTCAGATCTGGTCCTTGATTCTGATTGGCTGAGCCGAGTTCTAAGCTAAATACCCCGATTTATAACGGCTGACCGCATTACACAGCCTAAATATCCTTTTATTTACTTTATTTTATGAAACCTTGCCATGCATATGGAATAACCGTTTTATAAAAGCAATAAGCCCCAAGAAGCAGTGGGTTACAGTGCATTTTATAACAGCTAAGGGGGTTTTAGGCACTCCACCCCTTAGCTGTTATAGAATGCACTTTAACCCACTGCTTCGCGGGGCTTATTGCTTTATTTTGGGGGGTGTGAGCTGTTTCTTTAACTCTCATAATCGTTTTCAAAACCAATGCTAACCAGATCTGTTGTAAAGAATATCTAGTGTGGATGTTTGAACATCTTGTAGTGCTCATTTTGAAGCAGGGCTGCGTATCCTCTCTGAGATTCACACCTGCAGTGCAGCGGCTTTGAAAGACGTATGAGCTGAACCTGTTCTTTAATAGATTAAACTCAGGTGCTTGGCTACATCCATCTCCTGGTTCTTCCCTTCAAACCTGCTCACCTCATCCTTCTTCTGTCACCCTCTGTGACCTCTCCCCAGCACCAGAGAACCCTCGCCTCGCCTCACCCTTCCCACCCTCGCCCATTCCAACTAACTGACCACGTGCAGTCAGGCCTGATGGTGTCAGCTCTGTTGTGTAGCGGCTAAAGGTTTGTACACGCAACCAAAGGTTGAAGGTTCAAACCCCACGAGGGCTGAGAAGCTGTCACTTGTGCCCCTCGGCAAGGTACTTTGGTTGCTTTTAAAGCAGCAACTAAATGACGATTGCAGATGTGCTGGTGCAGAACAACTCCACAAAGTATTGCTTCATTTGTGTGTGATGTTGAATAAATGTGTGGGCTTAAAGGGATAGTTCACCCCAAAGTTGAATATTTTTTCATTATGTACTCACCCTCATGTCATTACAAACCTGTATGACTTTCTTTCTTCTGCAGAACACAAAAGAAGTTATTTTGAAGAATGTTGGTAACCAAACAACATTGGTCCACATTGACTTCCATTGTGTGGACACAAAACCACTGAGACGTTTCTCAAAATATCTTCTTTTGTGTTCCACAGTAAAACGAGTCACATACAGGTTTTAAACAATATGAGCATGAATAAATGATGACAGATTTTTTTATGTAAATAAATATATTTATTTTGGGGTGAACTGTCCCTTTAAAATAAATAAATGTGAATTTAATAGCACTTTTATTTTGTATGGTTTTGTTTCATTTTTAAAGAGCCACGAAACACTAAACAACATTTATTTAGATGTAAAAAAGTTGATTATGTTGCACATCATAGAAAACAATGTTAGCAACTGTAAGTTATTACAGTAGAGAAAACTAGTTAATTTCTAGATTTTTAGCGCTATTTTTGCCTTCCGGGTTTAAAATCTTCATCTAGCCAATGTCAAAGGATGTGATGTGTACTATAGTACATCGATGACGATTCCGTGTCTCATTATTATTCATGAGACTGTGTTTTCTTGACCAATGAGAAGACATTTCTCCTAATTATCCATGACAGCGCCTTGTGATTGGAGCGCAGGTCTCCCATGCCGGAACCTTCGCCGGTTTTTAACGGCTCTTCCTCTCACAGCGTTCACGCCCATTTAAACTGCATTTTTCAAAAACGACAGTGAGGTAGAATCAGTGTTGGGTGTAACTAGTTACTAAGTAATTAGTTACTGTAATTAAATTATTTTTCGCTTGAACAAGTAAAGTAAGGGATTACTCTCATTTTTTCTGTAATTTAATTACAGTTACTTCTGATGTAATTGAACTAAATACTAAGTGTAATATATGTGTGTGAAATAGTGGAACTGACATCAAAATTCAAAGTCTAACTTAAAAATCCGTGTTTTAATGTATAATTCTCGCATTTGTAATACTTTGGTCTGTTAATAATAATACTTTATGTTGTTTTATATTATTTATTTGAATGAACTAAAAGAGCCGTTTCATGTCTATCCTTGAATCAATTCTAACCAAGGTTTACATTTAGTCATTTAGCAGGTTGATGTAGGTAATTGATGCAAGTAATTAGTAATAAGTAATTAAATACTTTTTGGAGAGAGTAATTTGTACAGTAATCTAATTACACTATTGAATATGTAATTAGTAACTAGTAATTAATTACTTTTTCAGAGTAACTTACCCAACACTGGGTAGAATGTAGCTGAAAGGGGAGGTTTAGTGACACTCTAAAGCACTTGCTCAACAACTGATTTTGGTTTATTTTAACAAAAACTAAAAAAGTAAAGATTGCTGCCACGCTGCCTGACCCACAAAAAAAAAAAAAATCGAAAAACGAAACTTGCCATCTCTCCACTTAACCTAGCTTTGTGTCCTTGATCCCATCTGTGCGGAATGACAAATAATCTGACCTGTCATCGAGCCAGTAATTTACAGTGAAATCTCCAGTTTTTAGTGGACGTCTCCAGGCTCTGATTAGACGGAGGGTGTTTGGATGCATGATGGATGGACTGAGAATCCCGTTGTCATCTTAATGGGGGTTTCCACGGTGATGGATGTTGTCATCTTAATCAAGGTTGGCTCGGTGATTGATGAGATGAGCTGTGACAGCGGGGTCAGTGAGCTGGCTGTCTGAGGACCGGGGGAGGCGGGGTCATCCGAGGAGAGAACATGGAATGGCCATTTCACATGACAGCGCAACACAGGGTCTAGGCACCGTTCTCCGTGTTGGCTCATTTTCACTCCGTCTTAAAATGTCCCAGTACTTTACCTCCTTACGCCTGCAGGCACATAATGGGCTTTTTGAATTGTGTGATTATTTTATTCTGGTACTTCAGTGGCTGATGAAAGTGGTTTTGAAAACAACCTTATTAGCAAAGAGCCTTGTAAAAATAATTCGCGTTTTCTAAGAAGAGCTACAAGTGTTTCTTTTTTGTTTATTTTGTAGAAATGGAGAACTCGAAAAACCAGACAGACACAGACAAGAAGGCTATAGATGAGCTGGTGCGGGAGAGAGACATTCTGAACAAGGTTTGTGCACGGACACGATTTACAAATCTTCAGAACTTCGGAAATAACAATGAGGCCAATTCAACCGAATTATTAAAAGGCCAGTTCAGTCAAAAATGAAAATTCTGTCATCATTTACTCATCCCCAAGTTGTTCCAAATCTGTATAAATGTATTTGTTTTGATGAACACAGAGAAACATATTTGTAAGAATGCTTGAAACCAAACAGTTCTTGGCCACCATTGACTACCACAGTAGGAAAAATTGCTTCGTAAATTTCTTTGTTCTGTTGAACACAAAATTAGATATTTAAAAGAATGTAGGAAATAAGAAAACAGTTCCGGGGCACTTTTGACTGCCATTGTAATTTTTCCTACTATGGTAGTCAATGGTGATCAAGAACTGTTTGGTTACAAGCATTCTTCCAAATATCTCTCTCTGTGTTCATCAGAACAAAGAACTTTAGACCGATTTGGAACAACTTGAGGGTGAGTAAATGATGACAGAATACTTATTTTTGGGTGAACGGTCCCTTTAAGACAGACAGGACTCACAATGAGCAGGTTCTCTATTCCCTATAGGTTGTTTTGTGACTCTGTCCTGTCAGTCCATGGCATTTGTTCCAAGTTTCATTGTTTACTACCACCATGTCTGTTCCAACATGCGTCTTAACCAATAAACTTTTTTTTGCCTCCGGGCTGATTCATTAATTTAAGCTGATGCTGCAGCAGCAACAAGTCCAGATTGTATTCTTAAATTTAGTTCTCCCAAAGCTTCCCGACGCCGATGCGATGCACAGATGGATTTAAAAAAACGAGCGAAGGTGTATGATGTTTCTGCTGACGTGCTGAATATTGCATCGCTATTGTGCCTATGAAAATCACTGGATATTCATATTTAATTGCACAGGAGACGTTCTGTCTTGCAAACGCTCACGCCGTGGCATACAAACATGGCTCACCTTGGAGAATCTGTGCTTTGATCTGTGGAACAGGAATACATCACAGAATCAAATCCTCATTCTCTCATGCTTTGGAAAATCTTGAGTCACTTTTGCTAAATATATTTACAAATTGATCTTTTGTTGAAACTCTCTGTGTGTCTGTGTTCTCAGAACACGATCAAGGCGGCCAACGAAACGGAGAAACAGCAAACGCTCGTCAAGATACACGAGCAGTCGAAGAAGACCCTCGAACAGGAGATCCTGAACTACAGGGACGAAGCCCAGAAACAGCGCAAGATCATCTATCAGCTGGAGAAAGAGAGAGATCGCTACATAAACGAGGCCAGCGATCTCACCAAGAAGGTACAACGTGTCCAAAACACACAATGCACGTCAGCAATTTGTCTGTCCAAGCTGAACGCAAAAATGGGCCAACGTGACATAATCGCTAATCTTGGCCAATCAGAACGTCTCTCTCACATACACAGTGTGTCAAAACACAAACTCAAATAAGACTCTAACATCAAAACTTGCTGAATTGCAAGTGTCTGAAAGGGCCTGTTCCCTCGTGGGACCCCTCAATCAATGATCGAGTGATTGGACCTCTGATGATATAGGGACCTTGCTGACTGAATTCAGGAGGCCGGAAATTACTAGCAGCGCCCCTGCACACACAAACACACGGTGCTCGACGAGCGGAGAGTAATTCTCGCCTTGGTTTTTGCCTTGTAATCCCTGAAGGCATTTTTTCGTTCTGCGCTCCTTCAGCGTGCATGTGTGAGTCATCTTACTGATGAGTTTATAATGCGGTTGCTATCGCAACAGTGTGTGGCTGCCGCTCTGTGCTCACAGTAACATTCAGCCACTTAGGTTTAGTTTATAATGGCCAACTATCAAGATAAGTCGAGTCAGGAGTGCCATAAACAGCGTAGTAGACATTCCCAACCCATGGTATTTATGTTTCTAACTGACACTACATCTCCTGTAGAAATAGATTTGGATTAAACGGACAGTTCACCCAAAATAAAAATTCTGTCTTCATTTACTCACTCTTAAATTGTTTCAAATCTCTATACATGTCTTTGTTCTGATGAACACAGAGAGAGATATTTGGAAGAATGCTTGTAACCAAACAGTTCTTGGCCACCATTGACTACCATAGTAGAAAAATTTACAATGGCAGTCAAAAGTGCACCAGAACTGTTTGCTTTCCTACATTCTTCAACATATCTTCTTTTGTGTTCAACAGAACAATTGTGTACAATTTACAGAATAAATGTTTTATACAATGGTAGTAAACAGTGGCCGAGAACTGTTTGGTTACAAGCATTCTTCCAAATATCTTTCTCTGTGTTCATCAGAACAAAGAAATTTATACAACTTTAGGGTGAGTAAAGAATGACAAAATTTTCATTTTTCCGTGAACTGTTCCTTTATTTCAAGTTTAGATCAACAATCTACTTGAGTTTTGGAGGAACATTTTACCCACAATAAAAAATGATTTTCCCTCAAACCTGTTTGACTTTCTTCTGTGCAACACAAAAACGACAACAAAACACAATATAGACGTTGTTTAAAGGACTTATTTTTCCAATTTTCTTGATGAACAAAAGAACAGATGAAATGTAAGTTACTGTCGCTCATGTTTTTGCACACATATACAGTATTCAAATGTGCCGTGCAATGACATGTAAAAAATAACTTCCAAAAATCCTTTCTCATTTAATCATCCTCATGTCATTTTAAACCTATATGACTTGTCTTTATGTGCTGAACACAAAAGAAGATATTTTGAAGAATGTTGGTAATCAAACTACATTGGGCGCCCATTGACTTCCTTTGTATGGACACAAAATCACCAAAACATTTTTCAAAAAAAAAAAAATCTTCACTGAAAAAACAACTAGTAGGATTTATTTTTGTGTCAAGTTTTGCACAGTGTCAACAGAAGCAAGAAATCCAGGTTCTGAATGACATGAGGGTAAATAAATGATGACAGAAGTTTTATTTCAACGATCCCTTTAAAATGATAGATAGCTAAGATAGCGGTCACATGTTTTTAGTTACTTTCTACAGCCTTTGTTATTGGTTCTTAGTTTGCCTAATTACAGTTATTCTTTTAATTAAATGTTATTATGATTCACATCATCTGTGATGTTGACTCAAACACATTTTTTTTCACAAATTGGCAAACAGTACTGTTAATTATAATTGCAGACTATGATGTGATGTGATTCAAGTCTTTGTGTTGAAACAGCATGTCTTGAAGAGAGCTCTGAAGAATTGAGACACCTCTTAACATCCTGTCAGGTTTCACGTCGAAAGAAATAGCCGGGTAATACAAATGCACCGTTTGTGTTCAACAGAAGAAAGTCATAAAGGGTGAATTTACTTTGGAAAATAAACCATTTTTGCATCTTTAACTTTCCATACTGATGCTCTATTAACACAAGCAAATATAGTCGCATGAAGGTTAGACTGCACAATGTGATCATTTTGGAAGGGTTATCACAGTTTCCTATGAACCAGAGGCTATTTGAGACACACCGTTGCATGCACTATGCTCACATTTGTTAAAAAAAACTATCCTTTTGTTTTGGGCAAGTTAATAATCCGATTCCAGGTAAAAAAAGGTTCAGCTGTGAGCTAGCGAGGCTAAATGTTGAGAAAGTTCTTAGCTAATAGTTTTGCCTCCTGGGGTCTCACTCCACAGTAGCATGCTTGCAGTTTTCAGCGAATAAATATTTTCCTGACTCCTGAAAAATATTACATCTCGATACAACAAATACACCTAGTTTCAATTATGCAAAGGTTGTTTTCCGTCGCTGAAACTAATCAAATAGAACTGTGTAAGGACTTTATCATTCACAGAATGGCTAACAGCCCTGTTGAAAAAAAACAGCATATGCTGGTTTGGTATGTTTTGATGCTGGTTTGTGCTGGTTTAAGATGGTCATGACCTGGTTTAAGCTGGTCATGTGCTGGTCCTTAGCTGGTCAAACCAGCATCAAAACATACCTATGCTGTTTTTTTCAACAGGGAGGTCATTGCTAAGCTGCTTTTCTGAAGTATTTGAAGTTGCCATTTGATGCTGATCTGCTGTTATTTCTCACACGATGAGAAAAAGTTTAGATACGTGGAACAATAAGTATGTACTTCTTTTACAGCCTAAAAACATCTGCTTTCGCATAGATTATACAAGCTAATCGATTAACATGACAGAAAGATCAATTGCGTTTTACTGCAGGTTATATTTTTTAAATGTTAATAGTTCGTCTGTCATTTCTGGCAATAAGACAGCTCATATCTCCCAGACGTTCTCATTACATTGCATCAATTTTCTACAGATTTTTCTAGCATGCTATCAACGGAAAACCACAACCATTAAAGGTTATCTTGTACAGCAGTATAGCACTAAAGCCGTTTACATTTGATTGTTGCTCTATAAAATCAACAGCATGCTTGTTCTTCTGTACATAAAATGAGACCCTTCTAAAACAGAAAAGATGAAAATGTGAGCGAATAGTGTCTGCAATCCGTCAAAGTTTTTGTTAAAAGGAATCTAAACAGCCTGCTGCTTTTGTATACTAGATATGGAAATGTAATCAAATCACATGGTACTGTAACATAATTACCATTCTTTCTCTTGCTTTGATTCTTTGTCATCTGCCAGTCAGTCGAACCCTTCTCGACACGAGCCATGACTCTGCGGTGAATCACTGACGCGAAATCACTCGAAGAATCAGACCAAACGTTTGTCATGTGTTGTCCTGTGGAGCGAAGGAATTTAGCTTGATTCATAAAACAGATGGTGGTCAAAACATTAGGATGTTGACAAAGGAACTGCATATGAATTGTGTTACATAATATTCTAACGATTTGGAAGATTAGATACAATTAGCTACATTGTTTTAGTCTGAAAACCTTTCCTTATCTATAATGAGGTATGGGTATATTTTTTAATTTGACTAACCATTTACCCACGTATACATACTGTATTGTGTGTGTTTGAATGACATAGCCTTGTCCTGTCATTCAAACATGTTCTGCTTTGTTTGCAACCTCTTGGTGAATAAGGACATTTGTTACAAACATCCGTCGCAAAGATCCTATTACGAGTGAGAAACAGCAAAATGGTGTCGCTTCACATCTCTTGATTTATTTTTAGGAAATTCAAACCATCAAACATTGACGTTCGCATAGAACTGTATTAAAAACGTGCAAAATAACCTGGACTTTTGCTAAATCTATGGTTTAGCTATTAAAAAATCCATTCTTGCCGAATGAACAATCCCAGAATGCACCGCAACAAACAAATCTGTGTCAAATGTTAGCTTTTTACACGTTTTAAAAACGATCTCTCTGCATCTACAGGTTCTGCAGAACATTGAAGACATCAAAATGAAGGAGATGCAGATATTTGAGTACAAGAAGAGAATAGCCGAGTCTGAAACTAAACTGAAGCAGCAACAGAATCTTTATGAGGATGTTAGGACGGAGAGGAACCTCTTCAGCAAGAACCTCATCGAGGCCAAGGTAAGCGTGTGTAGACCCTCTCAAGACAGATCTGCTCACAGTAAGCACGTGAAGAAGCCAATAGATCCATGGGGTGACTTCTTTGGGAAATGCTTCCAACAAGAGCCCATGAACATGGCTGAGGTGAACATTAATCTTTGTCCAGGAATCTACCTCGACCTGTAGGGAATAGGAAATAATAGGTAGCCTTTCATGCTGTGCAGGCCTAAAAAATATAACAGCAATTATGTGAGCTCTTTTAGTTGTGAATTAATAGCTGTAAGTAAATCAAGTATATATACAGTATATACTGTATGAAGAGTTTGGTTCCAAAATGAGATAACTCAGTTTTTGAATTTTTTCTAAAATCATGTTTTTTGTTATGTTATCATGTTTTTATTGTGTTAGTTAGCAGTATTTTTTTGTTATTATTGCTTAAATCAAAACAAACCAACTGCAGTTTGATTGATATTAATTGGAATTCACAATAAAAAAAACCATTTTTTGTTAAAAAATTTTTGTTATCTCATTTTGGAACCAAACTCTTCATATATACTCATACTGTATATATATATATATATATATATATATATATATACTATAATAACATCTGTATTAATAGAATTCAAAGAAATTTGAAGGTTAACAAAATGCAAAGTATTCACAATAGTGAAAGAACACAGAATTTTTCAGGTTCAGTTTTAGTTTACTTCAGATGTAAGTGTGTTATTCTTCCATTTTTAGCTGAGCAACATAGCTTTAGAAGATAGATACTTTATTGTTCCCCGCGTGGGCAATAGAATGCCATTGAATACCTTGAATGCACTGCAAGTCGCTTTGGATAAAAAGCATAAATGTAAATGCTTAATTTTTAAACCTTTCACCTATAACAATCTTACACATATATAAAGCAAGGAAGCTCTTTCGGAATGTGTCCCCTTCGGCATTTCCATATACTTGCATTCTGTTTGTTTATGGTTTAAATATCAGCTCGTCATTTAATTTTTAATTTAATTTCAGTTTTCATTTTATATTTTCATATGGTCAACATACCTTTGATTTTTTTTCAGAAATAAAGTCATAATATCTCATTTTGCTTGTCAAGTAAATGCATGTTGATCTAAGAAGTTTTAGATACTTGTACTGGAAAACAAGACATAAATACTAAGAAATTCATTCATATTTTTGCAGTGGGGATGATGTCTTATGTAAAGTGTGGAAAACTGCAGTCTGCAGCAGAACTCAGTTTTAAAACTCTAAAGATATATTTCTCATGTGTGAAAGCGTCTGTCCTTTGCTGTCAGCCTTTCCTTGATGACCTATTCTTGCTCTGTCACCTTTATCTTACCGTAGCGAAGAGTGTGTGCGTTTGTGATTCGAGTATGTTGCTGTGCTTTTCCGTCACGTCTTTGTGTCTGAATTTGGGAAACCTCACACCCGCCTCTCCTTCCTTCACTCTCAGGATCACAACGCCGAGATGAAACGCAAGGTGAAGATCGTGAACCACATGTTCGACCAGCTTAAAGATGAAATCAAAACGAAAGAGGTTGCTCTGGAGAAGGAGCGGCAGGAGTTTCAGCAAGTGGAGAGAGAGAGGGAAACTCTCAAGGTAACTCGTTTCATGCATGTCTCTCACCCTCACCTTTTTCTCTTTCCGCCTAAAATACGGTCTACCATTAAGCCGCAGTTTGCACCCATTTTAATGTGAGTACTTCACATACTGAAAAAAAAATATATACATAAAACAACATTCTCACTAAAACTATTCACGGCGTGTAAATCCACTGTAAAAAATAAGACACAATATGCTGAATTAATATGAAGAAATTCTGTGCTATTTATAATAATAACTTATCATGTAAGGTAGCATATAATTATAAATAATAAAAATTGTAATAATAAAAATTATGATTATTATAGAAATAATTAATAATAATAATAATAATAATAATTAATAATAATACTATTATTAATTATTATTGTAATTATAAATTCTTATAATTATAACACTGTAGTATTATTAATAAAATTGTCACATTTAAAATAAAAAAATAAAAAAAGTTTATTATTATTAATTCTTATTTAATTCTTATAATTTTTTAAAGGCCCTTTCTTACACTCAAGGCCCTACAACATAATACAACATGAAATAACATCAAAACACTACTTCACAGTAATAAATTTTTATTTAATAATTTATAACGGCTGTTTCACCTACAGTATATTTTGAACTTTGCACTGCATTGTGTTGTGGTAAAACAAAATGGACAATTGCACAGTAAATTAATTGTTCAGCCTTCGCAGAATTGAATTTTTAGAAATCAATGTAGAGTGTTTTATTTTAAAATATAGTTATGCATGCAGCATGTTGCTTTTTCACTTATTTGCATGATGTGGATAAACTTGTTTTGTTGGAAAAACTTGATCATTTAGGGTCTCGACTGTTATCTTATTACTCCTATTAGTAGCAGCAATATAAGATTTAGCAAAGTAATACTATTAGGATGAGTAAGTTCTTATAAGAACGTACCGTTTAGTACATAATTATTTGAATTTACTATAATGAAGCTCAGGTGTACATAGCTGTAGGTTTGTTCTTTAATATGTAGTCTATGTAATAGACTGGTCACTGTCTTTATATCTGTTCATTTGCGGTGAGCGATAAGACCAGACAGCATTAGAAAGGTAACCTTTTCATTCATCTGCGTGGAGACATTGTTCATAATCCTTTCATTAGATCTTTGTGCGTATCAAATGGAACGGCCCATTTCTGCCTCTCCCTGCCAAAATCTTTCAATATCACCCTCACAGGATAATACTGGAATATCAAATAGGATGAGTCAAAAAAAGAGAAAAGAAATAAAGGAAAACACAAAAGATCACTTCATATTTTATGACAGAAATATATAATTATACAGTATATTGTATATTGGAGTTCAGAGGGGGCTTTGACTCCACGCACTTTCAAATTCAACAACCCACATTAAAGTCTTAATGAATATGCAATGCTTTTTTGGCAGTTATTAGAGTTTTAAATGATATATGACCTTGTTCTGAGGTGTAGCTGCAGGTCTGGTCAGATGGGAGGTTATTCAGAGAGAAAAAGACAAAAGAGAGAGAAAGGAAGAGAGAAACTGACTTATCGAATGAATGACCAGAGGTTTGATTGATGCCGCACATTTTTAAATCTAGTGTTAGCTAATCTACATTGATATTTATGTGCATATAAAAATGATGAGTTGAGATGTTCATTTCTGGGACACAGTGGAATATCTTCATTAGTCTGAACAGATTGTTTGAAGATTGTGGACCAATGGTCTGAACAGATGGTTTCAGAATGAAAGGTTCCTCCAAATGGGATGGAAGGTTTGAAGTTCCGGATGACAAGGGTAAAATCACAAACTGGGTTTTCTGAGAGCTAAGAGATAAAGACAGTCGGTCATTTTCGCAAAATAAACGACGGGGTGATCAGGACCACGACAGACCCCCGAAACACAGGGGTCTTGTATCACCCCGAAGAGGTTTATTTTTGCGATTATTACCAGCTGACTGTGCCTTATTCTGCTTATCACAAAGCTACTAGCAATTTAGTAAATAAACGGATGTTGAATAATGATTTGAAGTAAAATATGTGAAAATGAACTGAGAAAGGAATTGGGACAACAGTCAAGTATACAGTGACCTGTTCAAATGTTTGATTCTTCGTACTTTCTTTCTTGGAACACAAATGGAAAGATTTTAAATCATTCATGTGTACTGGTGAATGATGATATCATGATCCTTGAAGCTTGAACACTCCAAAATCCCCATTCATCATAATTGCATGGAAGAGAGCCACAAAGACATTAAAAATGTCTGCGTTTGTGTTTCTCAGAAGAAAGTATATCATTAGGGTCTGAAATGACGTGAGTCAGTGTGAGTAAAAGAAACAGAGTTTTTAATTTTAATGACCAAAGGTAACTAAAAAATTCTGTCATAATTTATTCACACTTATGTAATTCAAAACCTTGTAAAACACAAAAGAAGATATTTTGAGTCTCACTGTTTTTTGTCCATACAATAGAATGGTGAACTCTTTAATTTCTTAGAATGCCGTTATGCTATCCGACTGCATGAAGCGCCACTGAAAATCCTTTAAAGCATGTGTGGTTTGTGCATTAGTAAAAGCACCGATTCATTAATAAAGCAAAATAGGTCTCAAGGGCTAGTGGGCAGCTACCCAACTCGAACAGATTACCCAGCATGCCACAGGAGGTGCCGTCTGCCGCCCTGACCGGTTCTCAGGAAATATGATGGCAGTGATGTTCACCTCTCCTTTGAACTGTGAGGCGAAAAGGCAAGATGCCCAATGGAAGAGACAGAGAGATGAGAGAGTACTGGAGAAAGAAACGTAAGGGAGAGAGCATACAATGCAAAAGTAAAGTCTGCGAACTCGACAGACGCAGACGCTCTCATGGTAGACATCAACATAATCTTTGGAGAGCGCTCTTCTCCTTTACTAATCAAAGTAAGAGGCATGGTTGAGCTGAGCCCAATGTTCCCTCTGTGGATATTCCCGTACTAATGAACAAAAGCCGCAGAAAATGTTCGAAAACGACCAGTCATCAACAAGCCCAGAAGAGCACTTGCAATTACTTCCAGAGGACGAGAAGTTTCAGGAAAGTTTCTTTGGTAAACATTCTCGCCCGCTAAGTACAATCAGTTAATTCACAATCACGAGGGCTGAATCAGAAAGACCACTGCGTCCTGTTGAGAAAAGAGCTCATCTCCAAAAGTGGAATTGAAAATGGGTTTGGACTTGGATACGTTTATACTCGGGCAGTCTACTGAAGTGCCAGATCTAGACTTTATCTAGATCTTGGTAGCAGGGACGGACTGACCAGTAGGACATTCTGTCAAAGTCCAGAACGGCCGTCCTACCGACGTCCTACCGCCGGCCTACGGCCGCGACCAGGGTCCGTATTATAAACGCGAATGCACGCAACGCGAAGGCATTAGCGATTCGGGCACGTATGCATGTAACGCAATGCACACATTACATACAACAAACCCCCTCCCCCCGTCGACAGATTTGGTGGAGGACAGATGCCGTCTAACACTCCCCGAGTGAACGATTTTTGGGTGAACTACCCCTTTAAGTCTCCTATCGTATATCTCAGATGTTTCTCCTGAGCAATTTTAGGAGAAACATCTGAGACTAATTTGATAAATAACACAACGAAGAACCCCATCAAACCTCTAGAGCCACCTGAATCTTCGCGTTCTTCCAGCATTTAACATATTTTTCTGAGTATACATTTGTAGGCATGACTTTACAAAACAAAAGCAAAAGGAACTTGATTAGACTGATAGGATGAAAAATCTGAGCAGAGAGGGAGAGAGAGAGAGAGAGAGAGAGAGAGAAAGAGTTGGAGAAATGACGAACAAAGGTAATCTTTTATGTTTGGAGGTGCCGTAGGGACGGGATGCAGAAAACTTTAAATTGATAGGGAGTTCACAGCAGGCTTACGTAACCCTCCCTGGCATTTCCTTTCCTTCACCTTCATTCATTTGTTTTCTTGGTTTCCTCGAGCCTGTGTCTCACCCTTTGCCTTTTATACTAAAGCATACAGGAGCCCCACCGCTGCAATTTTCCCTCAGCTTTCTTCTCTGGATCTTGTTTCCCATCGCTCCTAAAAACCAAATTGTAAAGTCATTGTTTTCTCTGAACAAGTGTAAGAAGGATGAAGACAAGCTTTGCATTTTCAGACCTTGTACTATGTGATTTTTGTTTTATTGTCCTAAAGCCTAGATATTAGGGGTGTAACGGTACGCTCCTAAAAACCAAATTGTAAAGTCATTGTTTTCTCTGAACAATTGTAAGAAGGATGAAGACAAGCTTTGCATTTTCAGACCTTGTAATATGTGATTTTTGTTTTATTGTCCTAAAGCCTAGATATTAGGGGTGTAACGGTACGTGTATTCGTACCGAACCACCACAGGTAACTTAGCTCAACAGAGGTTTTTGCAAATAAACTCATCATTTCTACAAATTCTAGGCAAAGGGCTAAAGATGCTTAAACACAGAGGCGATTCTAGGTTTTCAATATTGGGGGGGCTCAGCCTCCAATATTAGGGGGGGCTCAGCCTCCTATATATATATATATAGCCACTCTCTAAGCACCATACTGTATACATTACTAAAATAAATAATTAAGAAAGAATATGCAGAAAAGCATAAAGACAAGTTATTGTTATTCAAATGAATATCACATTAATCGGTCAATCTGCAACATTTATAATTCAAAGTGACAACAACAGCCACAAATCCATATAATAAATGTCACAATCAACTGCTGAATCATTGTTTAGTAGGAATAACTTGATATGTTTCCCTGCTATTCATTCTGATTAGCACGAGCGCTGTCACTCCTGTATCCTAATAATACAAATACTGAAGCGTCTGAAAAAAGACAAAGAGCTTCTAGGTACACTTTAGTTTCATCAGAACAATGAATAACACACACAGCCGCACCAGGCTGAACTACAGTAACTCTATCTG
This sequence comes from Triplophysa rosa, assembly GCF_024868665.1. Classification (NCBI taxonomy): domain Eukaryota; kingdom Metazoa; phylum Chordata; class Actinopteri; order Cypriniformes; family Nemacheilidae; genus Triplophysa; species Triplophysa rosa. The sequence continues at coordinate 28,050,056 of NC_079893.1, read as the reverse complement.
CCTGTCGTCTTTCCGGGGCTGTCAAAACTACCGTCAACTCTTTATAACTTAGGTACAGCACATCATCATGAATGACACATTTCTGTGCGCTACAATATAATCATGATCGTTTTCTAAAGTATGCCGTCATTGGTGTGAAGTGCTTTCATTTTGCTGGAGGTAACGTAAACAACTAACGTTAGTTAACGAGGGACCAAACTTTTTTTACAGTGGATGGGAAAGGGTCTTGTATCACTCCCGCATCATATTAAGCTGCATTTATAAAAAAGAATGTCAAAAATGCAGATGTCATGTTAACGCACACCTAAATAACGCAGCCTAACGCCGGTTTCATAATAAGAGTTTTAAAGGGGACTATAAAGCGATCTCGAATTCTTGTACAGATTACATTATTACTCACAATATTTTAGGGGGGCTAAACTAGAAATTTAGGGGGGCTTTAGCTCCCCTAAAAAGGGCCTAGCAACGCCACTGCTTAAACATAAGATATTTAATAATGTATTATAATTATTATGAATTATAATTTGTTTTGATTTGATTTGTTTTGATCACAATGTAATTTCCACATTTGTATTATTGCATAGTTTTGATGATTCTACAATTATTCGATATGTGAAAAATATGAATAAGTGAGTAAATGACCTTAAACCTTTGAACTTTTAAACTTTATTTTGTATGTATAAATTTTGACCCCGTATAGCTTCAATGTTGTCATTTACTTTTTAGCATGTAGTTTAGCTATTTTCTCTGAAGTTTAGCTATAAATAACTAATTTAACTTTGATCTTACATCAAAAAAGCTTCCCTGAGTGGGTTAATAAAGTCATATGTTTCATGTCACCAGTCTCAGTCACCCTTCGTTCTTTAAGGAATTCGTAATTAAGCTTTAAGTGGTCGTAAGCCTTTTAGCGTGTTGTCAACAGTCATTGTGTCTTTAGTTCAGAATGCTTTTTTCTCTTCAAGAAATGTAATTTGCCTCTTGCTTTAGATAGAATACCACGGAATGTGAGAGATTCATTATTCAATAAAGTTCCATGTGTAGATGGAAAGAGGAGGAAGCACATGCCATTTGCCCATTTTCTCATAAAATCTTGATGAGTCTAATTTATTATTATTATGGGATGTCTCTCGGTTAGTCTTGGATATGTGAGAAGCAAGACGATGTTCAGTTCGACAAGCTTCGGGCAGATTGTTTGGATGACTGGGTGAACTTCTCACCTTTTGTTGGATGACTGGACTTTGGTTTTCATTTTGGGGTTTGGAGATGACAGGTTGAAAAATATATCATTATATTATAATTAAATGCACATAAAAAATCCGGGATTTACATTTCATTTAAACTTGGAAATTTTGGAAACCATTTTAATGCAAATAAAAAAGAAATAAATACCATTGGGTCACAATGTAAACAAATTTGTGGCATGGATCATGTTAGCTGTATTGTAAGAAAGGTCAGATTTACATGTCTCCATTGAAGCACACAGGATGCTCTTTGGAACGTTCTCAAAACATGTTGGGATAACATGGATCAGCAGGTTTGCACAAACATGTGGGTCAGTCCAGCTCGAGTGCACGCTGTCAGCATAAGAGAGACATTCTGAAATTCATGTTTATTTTGTACTCCTATTGTAATGTTGATAATGTACACTGCCGTTAAAAAGTAAAGGGTCACTTACTCAATTATTAAAAGGTTTACATTTTAGAATAAAAGTAAAACTGTGCAATAGTAAAATGGAAATGTGATTTGAAAATCATATCGTTATACTTTAGCTTATAGAATTTACTAAAATGTTCTCCCAACATTTTATCAACCATCTCCTTTGTACCTATGTTTGTACAGTTATATTTTTGTCTTGACACCTTCATATCAAAACCTTTATGTGATCAACTGACCCCAAACTTTTAAACGGTAGTGTATTTCGTAATAAAAAATATATTAATTTGGAAAAAAAATGCTAAATAGAAACATTTTCACTGCGGCTTCACACTTCACACACTAAATGACATGCAGGGAGATCATGATATGAAAAAGCTTCAAGTGAAGACATCTCATTTAGTTCTGCTTCACACGCGACACTCAAAAGGTCACAATTCATTCATTTTTTCAGGCTGACTGGTAAAAAAGGCGATTCGCACCTTCGTCACTGTCACTCGTGTTATTTATTTGTCAGATAGGCTCCGTCAGCCATCCCACGTGTCTAACAATTGTCAGCAATATTACACCTGTGACAGAAAGCCAATATTACTCTTTGGTAAATGGTGACAAACTTGAGTTTGTTACATTACCATGCCGGAGCTGTCAAAACGTTAGTTTCCAGTTTGACGTTGTACTTCCTGCGCTGTCAGAACGCATCAATGTCACGGCTTAATCTTTACAGCGGCGTGGGTGGGCGAGTCACCGCTTTATCTGCAATTACACAACAACAGGTCTGGGAAAATGTCTATGTAACTCACACAGGGTCTTGGAAAGTCAGAGACGGAGACTTTACACAGCTGAGGATTTTCATGGACCTGTCATGCTAAAATTAGATGGGAAATGGAAAAAAGTAATACTTATAACATTGTGAAGGTCAAATAAAATTGATGGTTGAGTAGGAAGAGTAATGACCCCAATGAGCGTCGAAGACATCTTCAACTCTGGGAACTTAGTTGACCCTACGGTTTGTCAGCAGGGGGCATCCTTACCGGCATTCTGTCTCGCGTAACCATAGTTACCGCACCTGTGCATAATGCAAGATAATCAGACTCATTTTAAAGACCCTTGTGTTCCATTTTGCCTTTGTGAAGTGCCACATGCTGCCACTTGAATTTCTAAACATGCTTTTTTCGCATTCCCTGGACAGCATTGTTTGTTAATGACCATTTGCCTAAACATCTGTATCTCCAAACCTGTATGACATCCTTTCTCCTGCAGAACACAAAAGAAGATATTCTAAAGAAAGTTGGAGTCCCAACAAGATTGTCCCCCATTGACTTCCATTGTATGGACACAAAACCACTGAATCTTCTCGAAATATCTTCTTTTGTGTTCATTTGTTTTGTTCTGTTGAACACAAAATGAGATCTTTTTAATAATGTAGGAAAGCAAACAGCTCTGGGGCACCTTTGTTGACTATTTTCATTTTGATGCCCCATAAATGTCAGTTGCTGACATTTTTCCAAATATCTTTTTGTTGTGTTCAGCAGAACAAATACATTTATACAGATTTGTAACAACTTGTAAAATGCAGTAAATGTTAAAGGGAGTAAATGATGACAGAATTTTCATTTTTGGGTGCATCCGTTTAACATTTAACACCCCTAAAAGATTTATAAGGTGATGTAAAGTCTATCAACAAGTCCGACGGTGTCATAAGAAGCAAAGCCATTATATCCTGCCGGTTTCTCCGTGTCCACACGCTGAGTTTATTGTGCCAGGACACTGACCTTTAAGCTCCTCCTGTTGTTGTTTGTTACCTCACGCCCTGACAAAGCGAGCAGCCCAAAGCTCCTGTGATATTTACGCAGCCCAGCTCAGGGACGTCGCCCGAAGCTTCTCTACCAGCTAACTTTCAACCCCATGAAAAAACAATTAGTCCACTTCATAAGAATTGATTAGCATGCTAATGAACGGCTAGGCTTTCTCATCACAAGAGGCTACGGCGGGGGGTAATGAGGGGAGAGGCTGCTCTCAGCACCCGCCCCGTCCGGCTGGTTGTTATGCATGCTGAGAGGCACATCGATCTCGGAGAAATCTTATTTTAGTCTTCACCAGATTTTAGTTGGGTTGGTCGGTGCAAAAGCGTTTTTTTAAATAAATGTAGCAGGTGAGGGCGAGAGATGGAATCGAATTCTGGTTCAATCCGAGCCCTAAATGTCAGACGGGCGAGGTGGGGCGATGGCCACACGTGCACCTCAGCTGGATACTGATCAGGGTCTTTGGTCTTAAGACACTCCCGACTGTTGCTCTCTCTCCCATGGGGGACAAAGGTTAAGACGGGTATCAAATCAGGTGTAAAGCACTCACACCTCAGCTGCCTCTGCCTCTTTTTATCTGGCCCAACCGCTTCTGTCCGTTTTCTCTTTTCTTGGCAGACATGTTTACCTCACCGCATTTGCCAAAGGCAATCAAATAAGTGTCAAGGGGTGAGAGACGGAGAGAGATGGATTTTGAAGTAAGATGTAGGATCCTCTCAGGGACTCTCACCAAGGTAAACGTCCTGCAACATCTTTACCTCCTGCACTTTTTGAACTTCGAAGTCCTAACGTTAACAAAAGATGTGAATAATAATGTTTCAAAAGGCTTTGTTATCAAGGCCATTTTAGCTCAACATGCCGTACTCAGATGTACACTGAACTTGGTTTAATTGTGGCCGCTTGATATAGGCGTTTCAATGGGCAATGTCACACAAATATATGCTGAATTGAATAATTGTATTTTTAAAATATTTTTGTTATTCAAACACTTTTATTGCGTAAGAAATTCTAAAAATTAAATTACAGTAAAATCATTAAAATACAGAATGTGTGCATTATCCATCAGCAACATTGTTGGTAGATTTTGGTGGACATTTCTGTTAATGTGAATAAAGTAAGAGACAAAATCAACATCCGGATTCTATCAAAATGAATTTAAACTGTTATATAGCTATTGGCACTATATCAAAATGTGGTCTGGGGTCCACGTATGGAACAGAGTTTGTTATATGGGAAAAACACCCATTAGAGACTGCAGGAACAAAATCTGAAAGACTGTAAAATTGAGGCTATGACCTATCAAATGGACATTAAATTTCATACCCGTCTTTGCCAGCGACACAGAAATTCTCCGCCACAAAGCAAAGACTTATCAAGATGACATCATAGAGGTGCTGCCAATCATGTTCAGCAAGACCTTAGGACAAAAACTCAATCAGAAGTAACTAGGAATTAACATACAAACACAAAATCACTTGAAACAACATCAAACAGTGTTTGTAATGCATTTAACTTTGGATGACATTTTAAATGAATTTTAGCTGTCAGGATTTCATTGAATTGTAAAAAATGAAGCAAGTTATGCAATATATCATGTTACATTTTCATAATATAATTTAACGATTGATGTTTGCTGATTGTCACAGCAATAATTTGAGGTTTGTGTGTTCATTGCTGAGGTCAAATGCATGATGCAGTACTGCTACTATAAGTGCATTCAACACAAACTGTTTGAACAGTTTCTTGACCAATATTTTGGTTCCTCTTAGATAGTGAGATTGAGTGTATAAAATATTGTAACATCTTGAGTTTTTAATTATAAAAACACTGGTGATATTTTTGTGATTTCTTAATAAGTTTTTTATATTTATATGTAAAAAAATCCATAAAAAAAAGAAATTTTCTGTCAGCTAGAGTGACAGAAATATACTGTATAATAGTTTTTCCTATAAAATTACAGGATAAGGATATATAATAAATTGTTTTCCACGTTTTTCTTGTAAATTTGCTGTCTTTTACTGTAATTTTACAGTTTTTGACCGTATGTCAAAAATAAACAAAAAAATAAAATCTTGTTAAAAAAGCTGAAATTTTGGGGTGACAGAAATAAACTGTAAAAGAACAGTTTTCCTGTAAAATTACATGATTTTTTCTAGTTTTTCTTGTAAATTAGCAGCCTTTTTCTGTTATTTTTTTGGCCGTATTTCAAAAATACATAAAAATCTGAAAAAAAACAGTAAAGTTCCGTTTTTTTATTTTATGCGGAAAACCTATAAAAATTACAGGAATATTCTGTAAAATTATTATTATTTATCCATTTATTTGTTAGTAAAGTTGAAAGACATGGTACATTACTCACTAAATTAGAAGTCAATGTTTGAGCCAACTTTAAAATGCACCTGAAGCTAGAAAGTTTTACGTTTTCTTAACCTAAGATTTTTCTTTTAAAGGAAGAGTTTACCCCAAAATATTGTAAATGCCTGTTCACACCAAGAACGATAACTATAAAGATAACTTTATAGCTTATTTTATCTTCCACACAGATTACAATGTTATGTTTATTTATTATATATATTAAATGAGATAGCTCCTTAAAATCCGAATGGATTTTGATTGGCTGTCCATGTTTTATTGTTCATTATTTGTAACAAAAAATTGATCCCAACCATAGCATTCCACTTTTATATATGGTGTGCATGCCTCTATTCTCTTAAATTGAGAACTTTATGGTTATTGTCCTTGGTGTGAACGGGTCTTAAACAGTATGCATGTCACATTGAATTAAAGTGTTTGCAAAATGCGTTAAATGTAAATGTGAATCAGATATTGCGTGAATAATGACATTAATTTCAGTCTGTTCATCACACAAAAGTCACCGTATGGCATTAGAAGACTTAGAAAATTGCGCATATAATATAGTCATATTGACTATATTAATGTAATGGTTTTTTGATTTCCTTTATGAAATGTCACAGACATGGTCACTGCGAATATCATGAATTTTATGCAAATGAGCTGCGTGAAGACTCTTCAAATTTTCCTTTTACTCATTTTAGAAAGAGTGAATGTGAGGGTGAATATTCAATAAATTATAATCAATAAAATAGTGACTCCCGATTTTATTTATATTACGATTGTTTTTTTAGGTGAGCTAAGATTATTTCCAGGCCTTGAAGAGGTTACTTAAGTAAAAACGAAAAGGCAAGCTATTTGTTTTGATGTAAAACTGTCAAAACAGGGAAGAACATGCATTGATAAATTACACATACACACAATAACACGCAGGACATGTTTGGAAAGCAGGGTTGTAATGCTGTCTGTCTTCACAAAGAACACAACGTAACCAAACCCGACAGCAGCGACCGACCTCTAGCTCAAACTCTCTGAATATGCACAGTCGAGACGTAAAGAAAGTCAGACACAAACAGGTCTCGCTCTGGAAAGAGGACATGCTGTGCTCTTGCACACAAAATGAGATGATAACACAACTGCACTTCTGAACCTCCCATTCCTAGTGCACACATCTATTCTGCGTGTGTGTAATGTTTACTAATGCGTTGTCAACGTAAACTGTTTATCAAGCCGGTAAAACACTTTTAAATCTTGAGTATTAAGAGAGAAGGAGAGAGAGAAAATATTTAGCATACAGCATCCCATCATTATTTACTCACCCTCATGCCTTCAGATCCTGTATTTTGCTTTTTGAAGAATCGTCTGGTCTTCTGCAGACATATGATAGATTTCTGTCGGGACGGAGGAACATTTAAGTCATTTTTCACTCACAATATTCCCCTTTGCTGATGTTTGCACATAGACCATGCACACATCCAGAATTTTAAACAGCGTTTGTTTACTTGAATGATAGGGGTTTGTAAATAGTGGCAGAATTTTCATTTCAGGGAAAACTATTCCTTTAACAGAGACATCAGTATAACTTATTTCCTCTCTTTTTTAACCAGATCAACCTCTCTGTTTCACCAGGCTGAGCTGCAGAAGATGAGGCAACAGGCTCAAGAGACCAAGCAGTTCATTGACAAACAGGAGGCAGAGGAACGCAAGCTGCTGAGGATCGTAGCGGATGCTGATACTGAGAGACTCCGACAGAAGAAAGAACTCGATCAGGTATCAAATGGTATCTACCGTCTTCGCATTATGGTACCTCCTTTTCAACCGCCATGCGTTTGACTCTAGGGATGAAAGAGTGTAATTTAGGTTCACTCAAAAGTCATTAGACCTGAAGTCTCACTTCTGAGAGGTCCGGGGGGGTCAAGCTCTTTTTAAAGGCGGAGAGAGGAACCAATAGGGAGGCCAAAATCGGTCGTGGCAGTAATTAGAGCTTCTCATCTCAGCGTGTCGGGAGAAGGTCAACCAGCTGACCAATAATGCAAACAGTACACAGTGAGAATGGCTTAAAAATACATGATAGACATTGTTCGTGCAATTCATAAGCAAATGATTTTGGAAAGGTCTTCATATAGGGAGCATCTCCGTTTGGCGTACAGTTGCGATGAAGCACGTAGGAAACTTAACTCCATTATTTGACTTTAATAGATCACTGAGCTAACGCTGTTATGCTCTAATAAGCACGCAAATAGACAGCTCACATAATTATTGGATAAAATAATCAATTTTTAATTGCGCTCAATTTTTTCTTGGATATCCAATTTGCCATTCACCCCAATATGAAATTAAAGCCTAAAATTAAACGCGTCCAAATAAGATTTGGATCTTGACATCACCAACATTTTACGAAGGTCTTGTGTATTAGCTTTTGTGGAAATGCATTTCTAGACTAAACCTATATAAGGTTGACCATAAAGACACAATGGGCACTTTGTCATCGTGTGTCTATCTATGAAAGTTCAGTTGGGTTTGTACGTGTCAAGATAGAAAAGTAAACATTGGGTTTGTTATATCAACAGAAATCATATTTAATTTTTTTTACATTTTTTTACTTACAATGGAAGTCTATGGGGCAAGCCATCAGGCTGGAATAAATAAGAAAATACTTGGCTTTTCGAAAGTATATCCATTTAAGAGATACTTAGGAAATATAATACATGGTAAAATAAGACTAGCAATACCACATAAACAACATTAAAAACGTAATTTTCACCACAGGGGGACTTTAAAGATGTTTGCTTAACATTTTAATTAAGTTCTAAGTGTTCTCTTGGTAGTGTTTGGTTCTAACATTCGTGTAGTGCTAAAAAACTGAAACAGGAAGAACTTATGCACCAGTGTTGTTTACATCTTGCAGAATGGTGTAAGTACTATAAGTAATACAACACTGTAAAGGCCTTCTAACGTCTGAACAAGTCATCGTATTGTATTCGTTTTGTAAGATGAGGTGTTTCAGCACTTATTATGAACAGACTGGCACGGTGGTGCTGAGTCAGCAGAACCCCGAACAGAACAAACACCCGCCAGCTTATTTCTATAATAGATCATCTAATCTCGTCTAGAGGTGAAATCGCTTTCCACGGTTGTTTGTTGTTTTTCTCACAGAAACCAGTATGCCATCTACATGTGTTTAATATTTGCGCATGTTTTTGTTGTCAAGGTGATAAGCGAGCGGGACCTCCTGGGGACGCAGCTGGTGAGGAGGAACGAAGCGCTGGCACTGCTGTATGAAAAGATCAAAATCCAGGAGTCGATCATGAGCAAGGGTGAAATGCAGTACAGTGACAGACTAGAGGACATCAGACTCTTGAAGCTGGAGGTCAAGAGGCAAAAGCGCGAAGAAAACATCCTCACCAGGACCGTCTCTAAAGTTGAAGATCTCAGGTAACACACAGGAGAAAGGTTTTGGGTGGAGTTGCTGGATTACTTCTTTGTTATGCATTTGTCCGCATATGGAAGGATTTCTGTTGCGGTAGAATATTTAGACTAAAATGGATAGTTCACCCAAAAATAAAAATTCTGTCATCGTATACTCACCCTCGAATTGTTACAAATATGTTTAAATTTCTTTTTTCCGATGAACACAGAGAAAGGTATTTGGAAGAATGCTTATAACCAAACAGTTCTTGGCCACCATTGACTACCATAGTAGGAAAAATTACAATGGTAGTCAAAAGTGCTTCAGGACTGTTTGCTTTCCTACATTCTTCAAAATATCGTCTTTTGTGTTCAACAAAACAAAGACATTTACAAAGAAAATATTCCTACTATGGTAGTCAATGGTGGCCAAGAACTGTTTGGTTACTGACATTCTTCCAAATATCTTTCTCGCTGTTCATCAGAACAAAGACATTTATACAGATTTGGAACAACTTGAGGGTGAGTAAATGAAGACAGAATTTTCCTTTTTGGGTGAACTGTTCCTTTAAGGTGCTTCCCAAATTGCATACTTGCACACAATTTTTCTCCATTTTGTATTAATAGTGTGAGTAGTGTTTCATTAATAAAAATTCAAAAAGTGCATTTTATGTACGCGCATGATGCACACATTTATCCGAAAAAGCATGGAACGCTCTGTTTGCTTGTATAGTAAAATCAAAAAGCCAAAATATGAACAGAAAAGTAAAGTTGGCTTAAGTTATTTGAGGATCTACAGTAGTTTATCAGTATTAGCAGCTGCCTCTAGCATTCACCGTGGTCACATTGATGGTTCAAAAAATAACGCAGAACATTTAAACACACCAAAAAGACCATGTTATTATCTTTATACTGTTGTTATCATTTTTAGCTTGAATGGATCTCTGCACACTCTGCACACAGAGGCAGGTGGAAAACATTTTTATGTTTCAGATACACTCGTGTGTTCTGAAGAGGATAAATGCCATAACGATTATGCCTCAATCAAATGTACATGCAACATCGAGAGACAGAGCTAATTAGGTGCTTGTTGAATAATCCTCTCCTCGGTTTTGACCTGCGTGAGGTTTATTGATATTTTCAAAAGCTGTGATTCACTCTCAATAATCGAGCGTTTTAGGTTACGGGGAACAAGAGATACATTTTTTTAGATTGGTTGTTAGTAGAGTGAAAATGGCATTGCACGCTGGGTTACTGAACAGTGAGTTAACAGCTGAAAGTTCTGACAGGTTTCTCCCATTTAAAGCCAAACCAGATCCATAATAGATGCTCTATCATAGCCTTCATGAACATGAGGCCTGGTGTTAACCTTTTCTGAAGTCTTCTCTCTCTCTCTCGGGCCAATGTAGTCACTAAATATTCAATGAGTCTGAATTATGTTCACCCCAGAATCATTTCAGTAATTCAACCAAAGGTTTGAACCAAAAGGAGAAAAAAGAGACATGGAATATTTTATTTTACAAAGCTCTCTTGTTTGACTACTGTATTGAGGAAAATTCAGTCCTTTCAATTAAAATCCATCAATAGCGACTGATGCTTCCCGGGAGGGCTGCCGAGTGTCTATTCCAGGATCCGGGACACCAGCGGGGACAAGCGGGCCAGAGAGGTGAGGAGGCAACAGGAACTATAGAACTGGGTGGTAAACAAGGGGTTAAATCAAATACTGAAGTATAACTGACTGGAAGCTAGGCAAGGCTAGGACACAGACTAAGGCTAGAACTAGGCTAGCAATCCCAAACAGGGACCTGGTCAATGCAGGCGTAAACGCAACGGACTGACACAAGAGAGAAGGACAAAAGGGACTAAATAGAGATCGTGACATGTAAAATGAAACTTAAAATAATGTAAAATGATTACAATGTCTTAGTTAGAACGTCTCTTTTCGAGACAAATGCAAACAAATGTTGCCCACCTCAAGGGATGAAGGAAAGATGGAATAACATATCAATCTATTTTTAGGAATGTACAGTATAATTTTACTAAATCAGGTTTGCGACCCTGTATGTGAAAATCCAACTTAAGTATTTTTTTTGTGATTTACTGTTTGCTACATGAAATCACTATACACAATGTAAAGGACGTTCTGTAAAAATATAACCTAGGGCATGTCAAAGATTGACATCGATGTTTAGGTGGCCAACTTTCAGGATTTTTGTGTGTAGAATAATAGAATTAGTGTCAACAAAAACATTAATTTCACATCATATAAATTCATATTTGAGGAGTGTATCTTGACTCAGATCTATAATATAATCTATCATTTACAGCAATAAACACATATGATCTATTTTTGTCATTTTTATGGCTATGAATAATTTGATGCTATTAAAGGTTCCATGTGTGCATTTTAGCGGCATCTAGTGGCGAGGTTGTAAATTGCAACCAACGGCTCACTCCACCCCTCCCTTTCGAAGCACTACGGTGGACCTTTACACCTCTTTTGACTAGTTTGATCTCTTAATCACTATTTTGATTATGAGACTATAGCCTGAGGCAGGGTCACATTTGAGTTTTCTGTAGAAACAATACTTTTAAGCCTTTATACCAGGCAGACACACTAGTTTCCTGCAAGCTTTCAGCAAGTAGTTAATGGCAAACATTACATAATGTATTTATTATTCATGAGCCAGGCTGATAAGGTTTAAAATGTGACACCCCTACTTTTCACATCGCTTGCTGACCGTGGTCTCTAACTATTTATAAAAAAGTTATTTCTAGCTGAGATATTGTTAAAATTACGTAATAGTGTTAAACATCTTGTCATTTTCACACATTTGACTCATTTTCCAAGAATGTAGATTACCGCCATCAAGCCAAAGCTCGTACTTTAGGCAGGAAATACACATATCAGCTTCTGTTATCTGGCACACAAACTAACACTTCCACCTACTCTTTATTTCTCCAGACAATTTAACCACACTCTCGTGGTTTAAAAATAAACAAAACACAGTTTAGCAGAACACCCCTCCCCTATAGCACATCCAGGTGCGCTTTGTGTAGCTTTTGTGTACCGCACACAATTCGGCTCAGAGGGTGGCGGCTTGTAAAAATGTTTTAACCGTGGTGTTCTGGGGTTATCAGGCCGCCATACATTTCCAGCCATGTCCCCATTTTATTGTCCTCCTGTGCTCTGAAACATATGTGAGAATCAATAAGCCAGTGGTAAGGTTGCAGAGAGACTAGCCAGCCGCCTCTGTGCCAGATGGACAATTCTGATGCCGAGATCGTATGCCAAATATCTCTGCAGATTCGCAAGCCGACATGGTAAACATGTGCCAAATGTATTGCTGTCATCAGTGCAATGGGATTTTTGTAAAGAAGATGCATTTTGTTTGTAATATTTATTAATTTATAAGGAAATAAAATGGATATATTCTTAAAAGTGCTATGAACTTCCCAATACATTTTTAAAAGTGCACTAAATTTTTTTTTTAATTTTAAAAAAATTACTGTATTTTTTTTACAGATTTTTGACGTATTTTTAAAATACAGTATATTTCTGGCACCCCAGCTACCAGAAATGTCATTTTTTTACAGTCTATTTTTGAAATACAGTCAAAAACCGTCAAATTACAGAAAAATTTACAAGACAAACAGGGAAAATATGTATTTTTACAGGAAAAACTATTATTTTATGGAATATTTCTGGTGCCCCAGCTCCAGAAAATTTCTGTTTTTTAAGACGGGATTTTTTACAGTGCTGTGCTCCTGTCAGAAATCCTGGTCTGTCTTCATGGATGGGCACATACAGATATTGGTGCCGTCAGCCCGAATTCTCTCGTCTGAAAAAATCTCCTCAAGACCTCATTGAAACTGTCGAGATAATTGAGGATCGCCATCTCGTGACACATTTACTGAACAATATCTTCATCCTGTTGGGTGGCTGCCAGAAAGACATTAAACTTCACGCTTAAACTCAGATGCCCTTTCAGATATTTCTCTTATATTCTTCCGTCCCAGATTACAGTATAACACAGCTCTCTCTGCCAGGACGTTGCATCACTTTTTTCCTGCAATCTACTTTCACAGAAGTCTTTGCATCAGACTGTAAATGCTCTTCCATTCACTGGCTATCTGTATCACGTCTTATTCTGCGATATTCAGAAGAGCAGAACTCTTGCATCAGGGTATCAAAATGTAGGCCTGTTAACACCAGTGTTGGGTAAGTTACTCTGAAAAAGTAATTAATTACTAGTTACTAATTACATTTTCAATAGTGTAATTAGATTACAGTACAAATTACTCTCTCCAAAAAGTATTTAATTACTTATTACTAATTACTTTCTATATCCTATATCAACCTTTATTAGTTAAGTGATTGAAGGATAGACATGAAACGACTCTTAATTCATTCAAATAAATAATATAAAACTTCATTAAGTAGTATTATTAAATGACCAAAGTATTACAAATGTGAGAATTATACATTAAAGCACAGATTTTAAATTTAGACTGAATTTTGATGTCAATTCCACTATTGCACACACATATATTACACACAGTATTTAGTTTAATTACATCAGAAGTAACTGTAATTAAATTACAGAAAAATTAGAGTAATCCCTTACTTTACTTTTTCAAGGGAAAAGTAATTAATTTACAGTAACTAATTACTTAGTAACTAGTTACAAGCAACACTGGTTAACACTCTCCCGAACATACAGAAATCGATTCAAAGCAGGAGAAAGTATTCTAAGTACAGTTGAACGAGTCTTTGACAAAATGTCTGGTCCAGCTTGTGCCTATAAGGTTTAAATGACATAAAAAGGTGCCAGAACAAATGTACTATCTGTACACAAAACCAATAGATCTCCAGTCATTTATGTCTGCTAAGAAAATAGTTACATAAAACAGTTTAAAATAATACTCACACAATATTCACACACATCTGTTGTTTAGCTTCTGAAGTCATTCATTAAGTCATTTGGAATACTTTTGTTTCAATTTGGGACCTACAATTGGACTTAAAGTGACAGATAATTTCATAAAAAAATCTTTGGTTGTGTTCAGGTAAAGCAAAAAAGAAAGTCATATAGATCTGAGATGCCATGACGTTCAGTCAAGTATGAGAATTTTATAATTTTCCAGTGAACTTTCTTAAAGTGACACCAAAACACGAAAATTCTGACATTTACTCACCCTCATGTCATTTCAAACCTGTATGACTTTTTCTTCAGCAGGTCACAAAAGGAGATATTTTGAATAAAGTCGGTATCACTTCTATTGTATGGACACTAAACCAATGCAAGTGAATGGGTGCCGGTTACCAACATTCTTCAAAAGATCTTCTTGTGTTCTACAGAAGAAAGAAAGTCATACAGGTTTGAAATGACAAGAGGATGAGTAAATGACGACAGAATTTTCATTGAAAATAGTGAACTGTTACCTGGTAGTATCAAAACATCCTAGAGAAAGACTTCTTACAGAACCAGCTTGTGAAATCTTGTGAATGTGTCAAATAATTCCTATTTCTTCACCACATGCGCAGCTTAACCAGCAATTACGTCGTGTCATAAACACTCACAAACACCGCTATAGAAAAGGTGGAAACAACTCTTTTAGTGTACGAGAAGCTCTCAGAAACAAGCATCCACTCAACAGGGAGAGAATGATTGGAATGTAAATGTGACGGTTTTTGTAATAATGTCAGATGAATGAACTGCTCCTGCGACTACCAGAGATTGCAATCAGGAATACAGTAATGATAATATGCTGCTTATAGTCATACAGCGATTTAATCTCCTTTAAAATTCTCACCCATTATTCTGAATAAAAAAACGTACAGGTATGCGAGAATCGAGATATTATGGCTATTGTATATACGACTTTCCAATTAAGTTTTAGGAAGTTAGAGCGATACTGATCAAAGCATTAGAGCTTTTTTTATTAATCCTCCGATGAGATTGATTAAATGCATATTACACGAAAATGAAAAATTCTGTCATGTTCTTGCCCTCATTTCGTTCCTTTTTCGGTAGATCGTAATATGATTGTTCTTTAAGAATATTTGAGCCTCTTTTCCATGATGTAAGAGAACGGCGACTGGGGTTCTCCAGTGGATAGTTCATCCAAAAATAAAAATTCTGTCATCGTTTATTCACACTCATGTCTTTCCAAACCTGTGTGATTTTGTTTCGTTGTGAATAGACAGCTTTCCTGTGGCTCAGTGGTTAGAGCATGGCGCTAGCAACGCCAAGGTCATGGGTTCGATCCCAGGTGATTGCACATAGTTAGAAACAACAACAAAAATGTATAGTACAATGTAATGTAAATCACTTTGGATAAAAGCGTCTGCCAAATGCATAAATGTAAATGTTAACAGGACACAAAAGCAGATATTTTGAAAAACGTTGGTAACCAAACAACACTGGTCCCCATTGACTTGTGTATGATCACAAAACCACTGACATAATTCTCAAAATATCTTCTTTTGTGTTCCACAGAAGAAAGTCATGCAGGTTTTGATTGACATAAGGGTGAATAAATGTTGACAGAAAGATGGCAGAAACACTACTACACGGCGATTTATGTGTACATTTCATACTTATGGTTAGGGGATTAAAACAAACCCCTAAACTTGAGTTGCAAGAGTCAAGCACTGTGTAGTACTTCGTTTGACGTACCAAATTTGTAGTAATTGCGAACATTACAATTTATGCCATAATGAACTGTATTACATTTGGCCTAGAATATTCATTAGAATATTTAACACGCAGTGTGGAATGAAAAACAGAGCACAAGCCAATGATGTGAAAGTATGTGTGCGCAAGTGTTTCTTTGATGCAGCACAGAACCAAATTGTTGTGCTGGATGTTTGGCAGCTATAATGAGAAGGTCTTTTCATTTTGAATGATTTCAAAGAGCCCTCACTTGAAAATGAATTATGTTTGGCTAAATCTGCCTGAATCACAGGGTTACCCTCACAAGCCTTTCACATCAATTAAAACAACGCTTAGACATGCACTAGCACGTGTTTTAGCCCTTTTTAGATTCTTTATTTGTGGAATTAAATGATATAATTGCTTCTCTGGAACAGGAACAAAGAGACATTAGAAAACACTCACCCTTAACATTTCAATGGACTCCAGAAACTCTGTAACTGCTATTTTTTTCTCGTCTTTATTTCTCTTCCGTATTTCTCTCCCACTGTGGCCCTATCGCTTTCTCCCTATCCGCTAAACCTTCATTAGTGTATTTCCTCTTTCCTTTTCTCCTCTTTCCCCCTGAACCACTCTCTATCGCTCATCTACTGCTGGTTGAGTTACGTGAAGCGTACAGAACAGACCATATGTTCCTCCCATGCTCCGGCTCGTTAGATGCCAACTTATTCAAAAAGCATCTGAGTAGCAGCCTGACAGATGCATTTCCTGTAATCGGCTTCCATTCGGATCGTTAAATAAACGTTTCTTAAGCATTGTCTAACTGCAAGCTGAGCTGCTTCGAGCTTTGTAACGTGCCATAACGGGCCGGATGCTCGAGGAAGATGCTTGAGATTGAAAAAAGTTCAATCTCAAAAGTTTTGAAGAGCGAAGAAAAAAAGGTTTGAAGTGCACAAAAAAAGTTTTGAAGACGAAAAAAAAGTTTTGAACAGCGAAAAAAAAAGTTTTGAACAGCGGAAAAAAAAGTTTTGAAGACGAAAAAAAAAGTTTTGAACAGCGAAAAAAAAAGTTTTGAAGAGCNCTGGATACTCCACACACAAGTACATTTCCAAGAGGGAGATGCATATAAAAATGTCAATAACCCTCACACTAGCATGTTTGGGTGACAATGAGCGAGTATTTTCAGTTCTTTTAAAAAAAAGTCAAGAATAACGCTGCCCATGTGGATTGTGGGATTTATATGGGTACTGGGGAAGTGATGCACACTGCCCAAAGCAGCAGCCCTCTGGTGTTGTAGGGGCATTGTGTGGATTTCTTCCTGTGCTGTGGAAACATAAAGTACGATTCTCTGGCTCCAGAAATATGCAGTTTCAGGTGTATCAAAAATGTATAATGAATCCAGATGCAGATGGCATTAAAATACTGTAAGTTATTTCAATGTTATATCAACTCACCTGGCCAAAACTTAAAATAGCAAGTTGCAATGACTTGTGAAGCCAAGTTGATTGTACCTAAAAATTTAAAGCAGCAAATAGTTTTTTCAGTCTGGGAACTGCAAGTATACAAGACATCCCCTATGTGCTCGGACTCATAACTGTTGCTTGCAGCTATATATTTTTGGACAAATTCTTGTCTTCTTTTCTGAAAGAGGTTGAGTCTATACAAGCTGATTGTTAATGCTGTTAGTGAGGGTATTGTCGTGGGAGGTTGTTGATGTAAATGGCGCTGATGATAATTGGTTCTGTACTTTATAAAAAGGCCAGTTATGAACATCGCTGTCTTGTTTTTTGTGTGCTGTTTTTGTTGGCATGTCTGCTTTTGACTGTAAATGTGCAGTGCCACTGGGAAGCCCCATTTAGCAACACAGGAAATAAATCAGTGCCAGCTTTACACATTCACATAACTGCCTTTTAGAGTCCAGGACTCTACCTCATGAACACACAAACATTGTTCACACTTTGAATCAATGCAGAGCTATGAAATGTAGGGCGGTTTGTGTTGTGATTTTGGATTTGTGTGTATATGTGTGTGTGCGTGCATGAGTCCTGAACTCTATAAGCATTGTGATTAAAGTTTAAGTCTGCGACATCAATCCTGCCTTCCCAAATAAATCAATCTATATACCCTAACCTACTCTTGCTCTAACCCTCTGTATCTCAATGCAAATCTCACTCCAAACAGCCACAAAGACACATAGGAGGAATACCAAACTAAATAGGCGAATGAGAGAACCCCATGGACGAAGAATATGCTTTTCTCCCATTCTAAATCAGTTATTTATTTGTCATGGTGGAATTAATTTGTTGACATGGAAAGATGGATGGCTTGCCTTTCTTTAGCGGACAGTGATGTATTCATGTGAAATACGGCTGTGAAGAGAATGGTGAGAGCAGGAAAACAAAAGCTTTGCCAAAAACACAATTAAAATGCATAAATTAGGCCCAAAGGCAAGCGAACGAAAAAAGTCTGCTGTGATTTTAGCCCAATCTGAACAGGAGATCCTTTCAGGCTCATTGTTCTGAATGTAGTGCGGTAAAATTACTCTTGACTAAGATTAATACAGTCGGAGCGTGTTCTCGTATCACATATTGTGTTTTTCCAGAGTGTTACGTATGGTTTCTTTTCAAAGTGGCTTTATGTGTCATGTATTTGTGTCTACATGATGTTCAGAGGCTTTTGTTATGGGACAAATGCAACTGAGTACCACAAGATGTGTTTTATTAAATCTCCAGGAAATTGCTGGCTTTTCATAGAACTGGCGTTCTACATATATGCAGTTTCTTAAGACCTATTCGCACGGGATTAGCATTATCTGGGGACCTCGTGTGATTTAGAAATAACCTCCCCACATCTGTATTTCATGTGGCGCATTCGCACGGGATAAGTGAAGCCTGTGATTTTACTCAAATTTACGGAATTATTTCGCGGATATGATGGCAAGGCTTTGCTTATAGTTTGTATAGCCTATAGTTGTATGGTGTTTAATGATATATGACCGTACCTGTCAGCATTTGAGACCCGGACAGATCACCGCAATCGCGGGTCTCATGTTACGAGAGTTTCCATGAGAAATAACAAAACGGGAGACTCCCGGCCAAAACGACAGTGTTTGCAGGTATGGATATGACCCATCACCCGAAATAATATCAAAACACTTCAAAACAGCCTTCATTATTCGCAATCTGTGGATAAAACCTTGAAAATTTATATATGAGCCTGACAAATCACAGAGATGCCGATTCGCACGGGACTAATATTATCACATGACCTCGGTGTTCGTCAAAATATGGTAGGTAATTCGCGGGTGAATTTTTACTTTACAAATTACAGACATGGCCGATTCGCACGGGATTAAGATCACAGACAACCTCTGCAATTATTACAAATGACTAGAGGTCCCCAGGTAATACTAATCCCGTGCGAATAGGGCTTTCGATACACACTGAGTCATCACGGTTTCACAGTTAGATTAGATCTGTGAACTAGCTTTCCTGTGGCTCAGTGGTTAGAGCATGACGTTAACAATGCCAAGGTCATGGGTTCGATCCCAGGAGATTGCACATAGTCAGAAGAAACAAAATGTATAGTACAATGTAATGTAAATCACTTTGGATAAAAGCATTTGCCAAATGCGTAAATGTAAATGATCGATTCCTTAAAGAACTTTTAAAGAGTTTGATGTCTGTAAACATGTATGTTGTTTGGACATATATACAGTAGATATTTGCAGTAGTAGTTAGAAACAGTGATCTTTCTCGACTGACAGATGTTAATTGCTAGATGTAAACAGATGTAGTATCGTCCGACTAACCCTTAGAGCAAACCTCCGTCAATGATGCAACGTGAATACAATAGACGCCTAACTTCAAAGCCCCAAGAATCTTGTTTGGCTCCCCCAGTCATCAGATTCAATCTATAAAGACTCGATTTAAAACTCCCATCAGGATCTAAACACAAGAGCGTGTGAATCTAATAAAGAAATCCGACGATGCGACAGTTATGATCATTAGAGACCTCATTGATTTGGTCTGCATCAGCAACGACGGCAAAACGCAGGCCTTGAAAAATCAATTCGCGCCATTTACAAGCAATCTTACAGCGTTCTTCAGCGCAGCGACACACTTTCTGACTTGCGTATCTAGACAAATGATAGTACGTCGAAAATGTGGGTGGTTTTTCCCCATAGGAAATGACTTATTGATCAATTTAGCATGCTAACCGCTAACACCCTCGTAAATTCAACCTTCATTGGTCTCAGGTAAATGAGCTGTGCGCTATCACCATCAGTCTCTCCCCGTTGCTTTGGTGAAAAGTTCAGAGACGTAGCATTTGAATAGAAGTACGTATCGTTTAGCACTTGATAGATTATCGTATAGCTCCATGACACATGTGTAGGGTTTATTGTGACTTAAAGCCGCTCTAAGAAATAGGGAATTTTTATTTTTGGTCTTAAAACATCATGGTTGTAAACCATAATCTGTCAATTCAAGAATCTCTCTCTCTCTCATATTAACGCTTGTTTGCATTTTTCTGGTCGGGCCTGTTGTGGTGCATATGTAACTAAGTAAAGTGCAGACGTTTTAAACCTCTCACTGAAATCCATTTTCAGAGTGCCGTTGTGTCGTGCCAAAATGCAAGGGCCTTTAAATAACAGACTGTAAATTAATAGAACATTGTTGGTTTTGTTATGGCCTGGAAACTCCAGCCGGCTCATTTTTTTTCTTTTTTCTGATCCGTCTCTGTTCTGATGGCAGACAGGAGGTGTTCCACATGCAGAGGGAACTGCTGAAAGAGAGAACCAGATGTCGAGCTCTGGAGGAGGAACTCAGTAGTCCCATGAATGTTCACCGCTGGAGAAAACTAGAGGTGTGACTTTACATTACTGTAGCTCTTTATTGATAAACGAGTGTTTTATTTACAGTATATGATTGAGAAACTATTATGTTTCCCTTGGCCCTGTAGGCAAGTGATCCAAGCATGTACGAACTGATTCAGAAGATTCACTCTCTGCAGCGGCGGTTGATATCTAAGACTCAAGATGTTGTGGAGAAAGAGCTTCTGTTACAAGTAAGAGCTTGATGTAGATTGTAAAATAAATCCAGGTATACCAGAAAGCCCACAAACTTCACTTGCTGCTGCCTCCTCTTTGGGAATTCCCCATTCAAGTTTGGTATCTGTAAAGCATAGAATTTCAGCTTTCGAGTTCATCTACTCCCCACAATGTCATTATAGTGGTAAGCCGATAGAGAGCGTTAAAACAAACCTGTTTCTAACAAATCCTAACAAACCATGCATTAATAGAAAGCTTATTTATTCAGCTTTCAGATGTTGTATAAATCTCAATTTTAATAAAATTGACCCTTATGACTGTTTTTGTGGTCCATGGTCACATATGAAGTGAATGTGAAAAAATATCATTTTTTACTAAAGTGGTCATTATTACATTGACGCACTTTTAAGTAAAATAAAAAACTTCAAATAGACTCTATTTTGTGTTCTGCACATTTTAACGCTTTAAGGGGCTTTTCTAGTAAAATTGAACACAACATATACAATTTTATAATGTATTGTGACTCTTAGAAATTTAAATGATCGATATTAAGTTATTTTAACTGAAAAATCTTGTCCTCAGACTTATTATGGCTATTATAAATCTAGTTTAATGCAATATTTGCATTTCTTTTCGCTGTGTAGACAACAATGTTTTTCTTTGAATGTACCTGTAGTTAAGGCCATACAAAAACATCCCTTCAGCAATTGAAATAAGAGTTTTTTTTATGTCTAGCCATCAGAAACCGGTATTTCATTCAATATTATATAAATAAGCAGAGTCTGGGCAATATTTGAATTATAGTCTAGGACTTTATGAACCACAGTAATTTTCCACACTTTGTGATTGTATATTGCGTGCATTTTATTCCGAGGGCACAACAGCGTTCCACATTTCTAATGTATTGTCAGTGTTGTTCATCGCTCACACTAAAAACAAACATGTTTTCTCAGATGTAGCAGGTGCGCGGGTCGAGGTTCCGCAGGAGATTATTTGTTTACATAAATGCACCAGAAACGTCTGATTAGGTTATGAATGTAGTGCAGCAGAGGTGCAGTGCTCTGTAGCTTTATATCCTCTGTGGTGTTTGTGATTCACTTGAGGGTTTTAATTGGTTTGGTCATGACGAATTTCTCAATTTGTCTGAAAATCACAGACATAATGTTCCAAAAGTAGCCGTCCCATTTACTCCATGACAACGAGACGGGCTGATGTGGATTGCGACAGTCGGTTTTTAAGAGTTTCCTTTTTCTCTTCACGGGTTCAGCCGAGGAGCAGTATGGTGTAGCTGAGAAGTAATTGAAATGATAAAATGGGCTTCCAAAATGCCATTACCATCAGACAGACAGCTGGTTTTAAAAGGTACTTTTTTCCGTCTGCATCAAACGAAGCTTAGCAGACACTAGATCACAATCGCGGGACACGAGCAGCTATTCTCATGTATCAGATCATTTCAAACATTTCATTGATCTGTTTCAGGTTGAGACCAGATTTAATTTGACTTAATCTCAATTCAGAGTCCGCTGTCAATATGGATACAGGCGGTGACAGCAGATGATGTGGCAGTTCTGTTTGTTAGAAATTCTCTAAAAAAAACAGAATTATTGAAGAATTGATTTACATAAAACGGTTTATCTCTTTATTTTTTTATTTAATTATTTATAGTTTTCTGGTTTTTATTTTATATAATTTTATACTGTAACTTTAAAGCATACTGTACAATGGCCCCAAAAAGCATAATTTATTTGAACTACTAATTAGTTTAACTACACTTGACATTTTGTGTTTTTTTGTTTATATTTATTTTAGAAAGAGATAGCACAAGCACACATTTCATGTTTCGGTTTTGTTTCATTTTCAGGCTACAGTGTAAGTTAATACATCCTAGATAAATATTTTCAAAAGTGGGCACAATATTTTTTTCATATCATTGAACAAACAGTCACAGAAATAGATACATTGTTCAAAATGAAAAGAAAAGATTTTTGGGCACTTTGTGGTTGTCATGTGATGAACTACACCTGTGTGGACTGAAGGCCTGAAACTTGTTTTGTTAGAAGTCTCTAACTTTGTCAAAATGTAATCAATTCTGAACAATTTAAAAATATTCTGATATGAAAAATAACACATGATATAATTTTATATATACTAAAATAATAATGCATGGGCACCGTGCGCTTTTAAACTTGTAATGTCTGGTCCCTTTTTTGTATGTGAATTTTTAGATATCGAACAGTTGCAGCTGATTTGAATCTATTTTCTTTGAGGAAATTTGTCGATTCTTTTTCTCGTCTTCACGGACGCGACATCAGAAGAGCTGTCGTGATTCTGGCTCGTCGTGTCATGTCTTTCTTGATCTTGTGTTAGAATCACGGCAGGATCCCTTGTTATGTGTGGAGAGAGTCATTTTGACCCTGTCGGCCTTCAATACTCTCTCCGGTCTTTGTCTGTGTTCCCGCCCTTTTGTATCTCTCGTTATTGGTTGTTTATTAGTTCATGCCCCACACCTGTTCCCCTTTGATTTGTCCCTCTATTTAATGCCCCTGTGTTCTCTTGTCTGGTGTTGGATCATTGTACTGTTATGTTGCGTGTGGGTGAGTTTTTGTCTTGTTAGTCTAGTTTGAAGTAGTCCTTTGTGATGTGTTATTAGTTTAGTCTTGTCAGTTTAGTTAATCTTGTTCTTGTTTCTGTTTTGTTATGTTTACCCCCACGTGGGTCTTTGTTTTGAGTTTGGTGTAATTTTTATTAAAAGTCCTGTTAACTCCTTACCCGCTGTCTGCACTTGGGTCCTCTGTCCTTGTCTCCGTGTCCTCACCATCCACGTTCATGACAAGAGCGTGGCCCTGCATGCATGCAGCTTAAGGAAGAACATTGTGGGTTCAGTGCTAATTTATTTATTCAAATGATACCTGATGGCCTCACGAAACCCCTTCAACTCACTCAGAAATATGAAGTCACTGTTTTCAAAACCAGCTTCATCGTCACTGGTAGGCAGTGGTGTATTGTTGTTTTGTTCTTTTACTGTTTGCAGTGAGAACTGTGACAGCTTGGACAATATACCGGTGTTTAGGACACAATATCTAAAAGCCATTGAAGCAAACACATTGAAGCAACTGCCTGTATGACAACACTGGTGCTTTATAAATGATAAGATACAAGATCCAGTTTGTATATAATATCCATTATAGATAGTCAGAATGGTCTTACACAATACATCTCTTTATCACAAATAAAGAACGGACCACAGAACAGTGTGTTATTTCTATTTTTCAGCTAAATAGACACTCTAATTGTCCCATTATTTGCATTGAGGCAGTTGAATAATAATCCAGACCTGGAGAGTATCATCTCTGTTAATATTCGTGCAGGCAAATCCAGACAGGACATTAGTAGATTAACTATTTATTCATGCATAGCGGCTGCAAGATACTGTCATAGCATGACTCATGTCATATTACCAGCTGAGGTACATGAGGAAAAATCATTCTTACTCAGCAACAAACAGTAGGGTTTGTTATCCCCTTAAGTTAGCGTTATATAAGCCTCGGTACTTCGCATCACGGATGAGCCGTAAGGTCGGCGAAACTTTAGCATCGGACCCCATCAAGTCAGATTGAGTTTTCCTAGCCGCAGTTTTCATTTGGATAGACAGAAAGGTTTGTAGTGCAGGAGATCCAGCACTCACAGCGAGGTCGCGACCTCTAATTTTCAAAGCTCATGCGAGGGCACTTCTTTAAAATGTTGCATTCTTTCCATCTCCTACCCGGAGCTAAGGTGTTTACCGCACGCTCCTGTAAAGCGTGTTATGGACGTGCTTCTGGTGTTTAAGAGCCTCGCCATAAAACGCTGAAGTTATGTTTTAAAATAACTGATGGAGCAAAAGGCAGCCGTTTCTCGAAGGTGATATTTATTTCTCAGAGATGGTGTATCATGTATCATCATCACTTTGTCAATGGTGTTTTTGTATTTATGAATTTTGAGCAAAGTATTTCACAAGCCTCGATCTTCCTGAACTCCAGAGACCTGATGAAATCACTCGACAAGCACATTTCTTTTTCACTGTTGACACATTTTCTATTGAAACAGGAAGATTGAGTGTAGCATATCATATTCTCCCTTGTTTAAATTGCCAGCGCTTTTGTTTACATCACAGGTATGAACCATAAAGGTAAAGGGGAATGTCTTTCTAGAAAGTATTTTATGTTTGTTTACATTTTTAGTATGTTTGGTTTACTTTAAGGAGTACTTTTACTCTATATAGGGAAATCAATGCTAAGTGGTTGCTCTTTTAAAGTCCCAGTGAAATAAAAAATTACAATGCCTATTTTTTCGTGAAATATTGCTGCATTTAGTGTAAATAGTTTATCAATGTGGGTTATTCTCTTTTTAAATTTCATGCGTCCTCATAATATTCAGTTAAAATCTGAAAATGCACTTCCTTCCTGTAATGACTATCTTAAATCTTAAATGACGTATGTTAGACGACTTGGGCGGAGCATCCGTTAACGCCTTCCCTTCAACTGTCAGTCTGCTGCCAGTTCCATTTCAAAGCGCAACGGCTGTTTTTTACATCCAATCAAATCGCAGAGAAAGACGTAAGCCACGCCCACTGTTTTTCTCATTAGAAATTCCATTTCACTTGGAAATGCGTCAAAATACAGAAGTAAAAACGATCGCAACTTACGGTTCACGGGGACTTTAAATCTAAAATTTTAAGCAGTTCTCGGTTGTGTTTCATTGAAGTATCAGCTAAATCTCTCTTAGTCATGTTTCTCCTAAAATAAGAAAATAATAATTTGGGGGGGATTTTTTCCTTTTTTTTATAACAAATTAAGAATGTTGAGGTGTAAAATGAGTGTAGGTTAAATAATCTAAATTTGTGTAAATGTGATGAGAAATGTTTGAGTTCATATTCAACTTTTCAATAATATTGAATTTTGATTGCATATTGGACAAATCTGAGCTAAGTTTTTGACATTGTTGAGTTATCTATTGAAATAAGAGACATTTGTGAGATTTCTCTATCTTTTTTCTCAGGAAAAAGTGTTTTGAGATGCAGCAAATGTTTCTCCCTCTCCATTTAATCTCATTGATGTCCAGGAGAATTAATTGAGATATTACAGATTTTTCTGTGATTTTTCTATGTGTATAGAGTTTTGCAGATGAACATATTTCACTGCACTAAACTAAGATGACCTTACTGAGGTTAATCTATACATACACGTCACCTGTTGATGTCTCACTCAGAAATATCAGTCTCCCATCTGCACTTATTTGTGACTATAGCTTTGCCACGATGTAAAAAAACAAAGCCATTGTGATTGTCAAAACGGGCTGTCAAGGGAGGGTGTCACCGTTTGTAATGCACAAGTCGACAGACGTGCAATAGTCGTCCGAGTTCCTTGAAAAGGAAAACTGTTTCGGGGCTGTGAAAATTTAACTAGTGTTCCCGTCACTGTCACTCAGCGTACATCTTTGAATTTAGTGACACGGAGAACACCTGTTTGCTTCTACGCTGCGCTCATCACACGAGCTGAAGTGAGACAGCGGAGCAACCTCATGAGTCTGAGCGGGTTACTTCAGGTGATTCTGCTTTAATGTCACATGAGGCAAATCGCTCTGACATCTTGTTAGCAATGTGTGTAAATGAGATATGTATATCTAATAACATTTTTTGACTGCAGTTTTTAATGGATCTATTACACTGTAAAAAAACAACTTAAAAACTTAAGTTTAACATGCATCATAACATTTTTAAGTTAAATAAAATTTGCTTTATGAGTCAATTAAACTTAAATTGAGTTGAATTTACTTAAAGGAGCCATGAATTAAAACCACAATTTTAACCCGAGATTTTGATGTATAAGAGGGAATTGCATTCAAGCGAACATCCTGTAAGTGTCAGAACTGAAAACGCCCTTGTTACTGAAATTACAACTGTTATTGACACCAGGCTCAGCGAACGCCAGGTCCTGGAATGCACCTATCTATAGATAGGTTGAACACCGCCTCCACAGAAAAATATCAACAACTACTTCTCTAGCCCCGCCCACTGGTTCCCGCATGACTTTAGCCACACATAGTACACACTCCCGCATTTGTGATGATAGACAAACTGGTAACCATAGCAACATATTTTTCGGCTAAAGATTCATTTTGTCCATCAGTTTAAACTAAACTGCTGATATGCACTGTGTTGTGTTTATGCTCGGAAGGCTACATCACACAGCGCTCTTTTGCTGTGTTGCCATGTTTATTAATAATAAGCACTTTTATGCTTGTTGTTTGGTCTTAGATCAAAAAGCCTCAGCACTTAGGTCTTAATAAATGGCCTGTTGCAGATTTTAAGAATTTTTGGTCTTATAAAATTTAAAAACAATTAGCATTTTAAGGTTTGTTTTTGTCTTGTCTTTATTTGCTTATTTTTTCTGTGAAGATCTGGCAACCCTGTCACTTTAGCGAAGGGCTCTCCAGAGCGGCTAGCCCCGTGTCATATGTGCAAAAGTGAGGACTTCTTTCACTGTTATTTTTATTTAGAGAGACCAAGCAACAAACATGCAACACTGTGCAGCGCCTGGTTGAGGAAGAACACAGTCGCTTCCTTCGGATTCTGATATGCGTGGTTGAAGTTTATTTTTAAGTACGTTCATGCTCACGCGGGTGAAACATTGAGCATTTGTTCGCGTCATTTCACCATGGATTCCTTTGTGAACAAGGCGCTGGATTTGCGGAGAGACTCAAATTAAAAAGCAGTGCAGTGCAGTCAATATTGGATCCGACAGGAATGGCGCAGCAATCGTATGTGAGTAAAACATATTTGTACTATGCGTCACTATTGCTTTGTTAGAGATCGCTTGATATGTTCTTATAATGTGTAACCTAACGTTGCGTGTCTAACCAAATTCACAGAAGGTTCCAACTAACTACGCAAACTGCTATCCAATCATAGCAGTGGGCGTTTATTTCCAAGTCTTCAATGCGGCACGCCCATTAAAACAAAGCGTTTGACGAGACGGCCTCAAAACCCGGGTAGAAAATAGCATATTACTTATAGATTTTGATGTTTTCGAATGTAAAAACCACACGAACGTCATAAGTAGACCTCATACAACAGTATAAAACAATAAACAAGCCCAGTTCAGGACACCTTTAATCAATCGAGTTGTAGTCAGTTCAATATAATTAAGTTCAATTGACTCATAAAGCTAATTTTATTTAACATAAAAATGTAAGGCAGTTGAAATTGGTGAATTTTTTTACAGTGTTAGTTTTTGCGAATGAAGACACATTTAAAGACAATGTGTCAAGTGAAAATGCATTTTTAAATTTTAAAATTCATCAGTTTTGTTCAGTTGTGCTGCTTAGACGTTTTTGTATGCAGGGTTGTGTCTTGTGTAAACAGCTCTTTTCTGAAGCTGATGACTATAGACATGCTCCTAAAGGTGTGGTTGGGTGGTTAGAGAGAGAGAGATGGAGGGTGATAGAGATGAGGTTTTGAAGGGCCCATGATGTGATTATTGGATGAGAGCCAGGCTTTCTTCCTTGACTGGGAGAAATTACAGTAGGAAAAATCATGAGTTCAGCAGGCAAAAGCCCATTTATAGTGCTTGTCAACTTTGACAGTAGTAAATCATTTAAAAAATAAATAATAATGAAATAAAATCATAATGAAATGTACATGCTCTTCATTTTATTTTGCATTTGACCTTTGCAGTCTTTTCTGTAATTTTACATTTTTTTACAAATATCTGTAAAATGAAATTCTGAAATTCTGTAAAACGAAACAGTCAAATTTCATAAAATTACATTTTTTTACAGTATCTATGTACTATTACATTGTTGGCTGGCCCACAACGTTCTTTTAAAAGTTGCATTCAATCAGAGTAAAAACATTACCCGTGGTTTACGTCATATGTAAGCCAAAAGTTTTTTTTTGTTACATATTTAAAATAAATAAAGTAAGACACAATGATAAAGAGACAGGTTGCTGGGTGTCTCTCTGTTGAGCACACATGTACGGTAAGTGCGTTAGTGTTATCAAAGCTCAGCCCACGCAGGGCCATGAAATATGCTTTTTGGATGCTGAAGTGATGTATACTTTGATGAAACACAACTAGCGCAGGTGTTTGCGAAACAGAGGGGGTGGGGGGGGGGAGGGGGATGGTTAAAAGTGCAGTCAGAAAGTGGGTTTGATCTCAGCCTTGTTGTGATCCTATGAATGTCAGTGTATTAAAGTCCGGACCCTCAGTCATAAATCATTCATGCACTCACTTTCTCTCTATCACACACTCACTTCACTATTGATGGAATTATGAGGAGACGGCCACCGTGGCAGTAAAGGAGAGAGAGAGAAAAGGCCAAAAAATATCTTGAGAAAAATACTGGAAGGAAAGATGCAATAAGCTTCCGGGCTTTACAATAAATCTATATTGCCAGTGTGCGTACTTGCGAGTAATGTGTAATGAGAAATTACTCTTTCGGGGTCATCGTGGCCACACGCGTATCTCTGCCCGGCCCGCCGAGCTTTCCGATCTCCAACGATCTTCTTTCAGGCGTCTTAAACTTCCTGAATTCATGATTTCTCCTGTGGCACATCATTTACATTCTATTGAAAATTCAGAAGCTTTATATTAGTGATTATTTAAAACAGCAGGCAGTCTGAATGTATTAGCATTGATGAGTTCAGACTGAGAACTCCCTCTAATTAGCACCATCGACGGCCCGTATATCTGTGTGTTGTCGAGTGGGACGTGTCGTTACGTGGTCAGCGCCGCGATGGATCTTGTTTATCCATCTTGTCTTCCTCATGCTCCGATAATTAACACACGCTTACTAAACGAATTAGCCGGCACTCCCCTGATTTCACTTGTAGCGGGTTTCTTTCATGTGCGAGTGAAAAAGCCGTGTTGGTATGCGTTTGATCATTCGGAGAAATGTCAACGACATCACGATCGAAGAGCTTCAACATTCAAGAGAAGGAAAAAATACTGAGTGTTCACTTTTGTAGATGTTTAACTGAGAAGAGATGTTCACCTTGTTTATAATTCAGTGTCCTATGATGCAAAGTGCTACGCCGTACCATTGCTGTAGTTTTACATGTTTTAATGTGTGTTTATGTGTGTGTGTTTGGTTGCAGGAGAAAGAAAAACTTTATGTTGAACTGAAACACATCCTGGCGAGGCAGCCCGGTCCGGAGGCCGCTGAGAAACTGCAGGTGTATCAGCGAACACTCAGGGAGAAAACCAAACATCTGAAGGTACCCGCCTTATTTCATCTCAGATCATTTGATTTTGTCAAGTGTTTTATCTTCTTTCTTTTTTTAAATATAATACGATGAACATAAATAGAGTGAACAGGAACTAATAATAATTTTATAATTGCATTTATTATTATTATTATTATTATTAAATATTTAATCGTTATACTTAATATACAGTATATAAATATTTATATGTACTGTATATATATACACACACGCACACACACACACACACATATATATATATATATATATATATATATATACATTTACAATGTGTATGTATGTATAATAATAAATGTATAATTATTATTATTATTATTATATGTAATCATTTTACTTTATGGAATATTTATTATTGTCTTCATGCATTTTTTGAAAGAAGAATGTCCATTTATACAAGACATAGACTTTAGACTGATTTCACTCCACCGCCATGTTGAAAATCGAAAGCGAGGCAGAGGTGGGAAGAAAACCGGAAGGACAGACAGACTGCAATGGTTTTGGACAACCAACCTGGAGTTATTAAAGGTCCAGTGTATGAAATTTAGGGGCATCTAGCGGGGAAGTTGCGAATTGCAAGCAACGGCTCACTCCACCCCTCCCTTTAGAAGCACTACGGTGGCTGACACAGGACAAAGATGTCATAAAGTTTTCGCTTCTATGCTTAAGAAGATAAAGTATTTACGAAACGCGCTCCGTTTAGGGCTTCTGTAGAAACAACATGGCGAATTTCATGTAATGGGACACGCGGTGTATGTAGATAAAAATAGCTCAAGGTAGTAAAAACCTAACGCTTCATTATGAAAGGTCTTTATTCACCTCTGAAGACATAGTTTTGTATATTATATTGCATTTCTGTCAATAGATCCTCCAAAAAAGTACACGTTGAACCTTTAAGTTTAGAACAATTTTACAAAAAGTAATCTTTATAGACCTCTTCTGATGGCGTAAACAAAGCTGGTTCAACGCTTGTCCAGAATAACTTGTTTTAGTTTTTTAACACTAGACAAACGTTTGAACAAAATACAACCAACAGAATGTTTCTAACCGATTTAAACTATATACTGTAATAAACAAATATCTTTAAGATTTATTTAGATATGTAAGTTTAACTACTAATACTACTAATAAATAAATGAAAACTGAATACGAAAGTGCTTCTGGACCAGCGTTTACATCTTGCAAAGTTGTTGAAATCGAAAACGAGGCAGAGGTGGGAAGAAAGCCGGAAGGACAGACAGACTGCAATGGTGGACTACCATCGGGTGTCTGTGACATGAATAAACAAATGACGCGTTTAAAAACAACGTTAGATTGGCTGTGTGTGCACGAATGAAACTTGACAGTTTAAACAGTCACTAATATGTGATGGTACGGCTTAAGTGGTCAAGTAAAACAGCTTGCGTGACATGCATCCTATGCTTATATTGTCACATTTAAGATCATAAATTGTTTAATCGAGTAGGTGAGGTCGACAGAATAAACTATTACAATACAAAGGGATGATTTTATTGGGATCACTATTAGAGCATTTTTTCCAGCTGATATAAAATAAAACATTGGCAGCCAATCAAAAACCATTTAAATTTAAAGGACTCGTGCATTAACAATTTGAAATTGCAAAGCACAAGCTTAAAATAAACATAATCCCTTGGTGAAGGCGCTAATATAGTTATCGTCTTGGTGTGAATAGGCCTTTACTAAAAGTCTTTTAATGGCATAAATCACTCCGTCTCCCTGCTCTCCTCATTTCCCACTCCCCCTCTCACCATCACATCAAATGAATAATTAGTTACCTCAGCACTTAATTAAGAGTTCACGTCCAGCTGGAGACAGCCGGCACTAACGTCATCTTTAATGATTTAGTCCAGTTTAAGCTTTGCCTCATTCCCGCCCCATTAAAAAGGCAAGAAATGAGAGCAGTTAAAAAAGTTATGAGTGTCTGCTGAGCTTCAGGTGACCTTATAATATCCATGCGGCCTTGATATAAGTTGATAGTTAAGCACCTTTTCTGATCGCTTTCATCATTTGTCGTAAAGCGGAGGCGATTAGGATCCAAGAAACTGATCCAGGATTCTAAAACGAGACAAACTTCTTTCCCTTCCGCCTGGATAAAGCGCTCCGTTACGTTCGCCATTTTTTAAAGAAACGACCGTAACCAACTTTAAAGACTTTCAGACTCCTGAGCTCAGCAGAAACTCACAGCTGATCTATTAGAATATCTGCAGCGCTGATTATAAAACTCTCTAGCGCCCCTGAACTCACAAATGACGTCCCGGTGTTGGTAGTTTAGCTTTCTTATAATTTATCATACCAGCCTTAAAATGAATAATGCGCCGTCGGCGTCACTGGCAGAGCTTTGAATAAACAAACTCGATCTCAACTCCAGCGTAATTAGAACAGAAGCTCCGCTAATGAAGTGAGGTGAAATTCATCCCAACCTTTTGTTTTGATTGAAACGCAAACTCCCCGTCCAGCACCTTCAGTAAATTAACATTCATTAACAACGATCCTTTGACTCTCCGTGCTTGCTTGGGAGATGTTGCTTTTGTCTTCGTAAAATAACCACGGGAGTTAGGCTGTATGAAAACCTCGCAGTCGATGAAGTGGTTTTGCTAATTGAAATATATATTTTTTGTTTGTTTAAAAGTCCGCCATGGCAAGCGTGCAATTAACATTAAACAACCGAGAATCTGTAGCGAATCTTTGGCAACAGCGGACCTCTATACTGGCAAATTCTTCGGTAACTATCTGCTGATTCTGGCAAACCTCTGACAATTCATCACAGATGTCAAACTTTACTCTAAAGTGATTATTCATGTTGAATTGACGGAGATACAAAATTAAGCAATAGTTACAAACTTTATTCGAAAACTTTTCAACGCCTGTCGTGCAAAATATTCTTCCCAAGGACCCAGTTTCCGGCACTATAAGTGAATTTGTAGGTTATTAATCTGGCTCTTTGCTCTCTCGCTTTCAGTCCATTGCTTCTGGAATCCCTTTTCTCTCTCTGTGATCGCTGAGCTCTGGGCTGTTGGGTCACCGTGCTCTCCAGCGCATTGGAGGAATGACAATTAGAGCTTGACTTATATGTGCAAAGATTGACAGAGATCAATGAGATTCCACTGAGGAAATCACTCCATTTCTTGCTCAGAGGGGATGATGAGGTGTTCACGTGCCCCAGCCTAAAGCGTCTTTAGCGATGGATCGTGACTGTTCTGCTAGGATGCGTTTGTAGAGAAGAGATGGTTGTTATAGGCTAAACACAGCTTGAGGACACAGTTGAAAGTAATGGATAGATGGTTAGGTGCCTATAGGGGATTAGTGATATTCAGATGTTAAGCAATGTTAGGATGAGAGATAAAGGATTTTTGTAGTGTTTGGTTGCAGGCACAACATATATGTGGCCATGGCGGAATCATTGGACACTGCAAAAATGAATGTCCTTCTAAACATATTTATGAAAGAAAAGAAAGTGAAGATATTTAGTCGTGTTTTAGGAAAGAAAATATAATACGTTTATGTTAAAAACAAGCAAAAAATCTGCCAATAGGATCACAAAAAATGTGATTTTAGTTTAATCTTTTTCTTAATTACCTGTTTTTATTTTTCTTACCCAATTGGCAGATTTATTTTTCCCGTTTTAAACGTAAATTTACGTAATTCCTTACGTAATTCCGAAAATATCAAAGGTTACTTTCCTTTTCAAGTAAATGTATCTTAATTTGAGAATTTTTAGATATTTTTTCTAGAAAAAGATAAAAATGCTTTTTTGGACATGTAATGACATCTTGAGTTGCTGTTTCCATAAATAAGTCTATAAATAATGTTTATATTATGATATTTACACATTTTGTCCATCAAGATTCACACAATTGAACATACATTTTTAGAATTGTGAATCATAAATTGAATCTATAGAAATCAAAAGGTAACCGTGGTAACTCAACACCAACATCACCATCATCACCAAACTTCCAACAACTCTATTTTAGTAAAAAAACAGTAGTTTTCTGATAAGGAACTACTGGGAAATTAATCTCCATCCAGTTTTTTTTTATAATTGTGCCTATTATTTTTAAGATTGTATCTGTGAGGACAGTTAGCAAGTGCTATTAAAACTTTATTGACTATAAAAACCTATTAACTTTGAGACAGGTGCTCGTTTCTAGGTTTTGGCCAACAAAACGATTGACTCCGGAACTCTATCATCTCTTGAGTTGCGATGTTTTATTTTCAGAAAACTTTATTTACGATGTCACTTGCTCTACCGTCCTGTCTTTTCTCCACAGGCCCTAACAGCTGAGCTCAACATGCACGAGTCTCAGTCAGAAGAGTATAAATATGAGAACGAACGCCTGGCCCACGAGCTCCAGGAGGTTAAAAAGAAATACCTTGCGCAGAAGCGCAAAGACCAAGAGTTCAGGTGAGAGATTTTTATTTTTTATTACCTGCAATATCATTGCAGTTCTAAAAGGAATAGTTGTCCAAAAATTGAAATGGACTCCCATGTTGTTACAACCAATATGCTGTTGTGTTTTCAGTTAAAGCAGCAGTACTTGGGGTAAAAATACACAAAAAGCAGTTATTGAGAGCAAATACATAACAAATCAGTGTTAAAAGCTGTCTTGTACTTGTACTTGTAAACTTGTAATAATGATTTATTGAGCTGAGCTGTGTGGTATTTCACAAGAATATCAGTTTGATGTGATATGACTTTACAGTAACTCATGTAAAGTAACTTGCAATTTTATGTTTCAAACATAGGTAGTTATAGAGAGGCAAATGTTACAGATAATAGTACACAATTAATTTATGTGAATAAAGTGAATAATAATTTCACTATAAGTATTTGAGCATGTGTGGGTTCAAG
This sequence comes from Triplophysa rosa, assembly GCF_024868665.1. Taxonomy (NCBI): domain Eukaryota; kingdom Metazoa; phylum Chordata; class Actinopteri; order Cypriniformes; family Nemacheilidae; genus Triplophysa; species Triplophysa rosa. Next base: position 28,014,997 of record NC_079893.1, on the reverse strand, counting down.
TGGAAGACATTAATCCCAAATCAGCAGACAATGCAATATTATACTCGCATCTGTCAGGACAATAGAAAACACTTTGAGTTTGTGTGTGCTCTGTGTATCCGTCTATTCCATGGCCCTGATAGGAAATGACCTGACACGAACGACACCGTGTGACACAGCTGAAAATGATACCTCAAATAACGGCGAAAGAGAAAAAAGATAAAGGGAAAAAAGACATTTGGAGTTGGACAGAAATCAATGAACCAGTGAATTGGAAAGATTTCTCTCGTGTTGTCTCAGCGTTCTCGGGAGCAAATCGTGACACAGAAAATTATAGCGTGATATAAAGTCTGTGTTAATTTGCACGAAAAACGCTGATTAGTAAATGCCTGCCAAGTTTCTTCGCTATTGGCCTTTGATCTGACAAATTGTGCGGTCTTTTGGAAAGCATGTATGTTATTTAATCGTGGAGAACCTTGTTTTTCTAACACACTGCTCATGTTTTCTTCATTTTTAAGCAGTCTTCTAACCATCACACACACACACACACACACACACACGTTTTTTAACATTGTGACTGACTAATTTGGAAAACGCCTGACTGCTTTTGCGTTGTGCCTTATTGACAGCTAAATTAAACAGCATCCATCATCTTCGATGATCTTCATTTTCATATCTCACAGACAATGAATTGATTAATACAATAATTGAGATATAAGGTGAGTTTAATTATTCACAACAGTATAAAAACTTATTTTTTGCACTTTTGGATTATATGACTTGACTATTTTAAACGAACGTGAATATCTTTTTGTACATTTTACAGTTTTGCTACCACAGTAAATAAATAAATACAAACAATAAAGATATTTCTTATTTAGTATAAAAATATTTCGTATTTCTGTTTTCCAGTATAAATGTCTAAAACTTCTTAAGAAAGTATATATATTGATCATGAAGCCAACACGGAAATTGGACTTGAACTGCAATTCATGCCCTGGCCGCTAGAGCCCCATGTTAAAAACTTTACAGCAGTAAAAAACGTTACAGCCTGGTACAAAAAATTTGTGAGGAGGGTGATTTTTTTATTGCTCAGCCGTTTAACTTATATTAAGCCTTAAAATTGAGTGACAAGTGGTTTCAGCAACCAGGCGCCTCAGCTCCAACCACATCCCGCCTCTTTGCCCATTTTCGATTATCCGTGAGTGACTCGCTGCTAAGATGGCGACGACCGGCTCCGCCCACTTTAAGCTTCAAAACAGCTCTTCAGAAACCTACGGGTGACGTCACGGTACGTCCATACTATGTGTGAAACCTAATACGTGTTTAATTTAAGATATTTCTCTTAGCATGTTTTAAGCATAATTTCATGTCATTTTAATATTTTTTAGAAAACAAGACTTCTTGTCATTTTGGTTCTCAAGTAAATGTATTTTAGATTTAAGAATTTTTGGATATTGTACTAAACAAGCAATTCCTTTTTTGGGTGTTTTTGCAGCTGTCTCATTTTTTTAAAAAAGAAACTCATTTTTTTACAGTCTAGTTTTAAGTTTCAGATATAACTTTATTTTGCGTAATTTATTCTCAAAAGCAAACTATATTGTAAAAATCTTGTTCTTTAACACAAAACTCAAAACACTTTGTCCAAGTCTACCTCGCACATGTCTTCCTTCTTCAGTAAGTATCTTGCTGTTTTGAATTCTCCTGGCGGCACATTTAAGCATCAACTTAAGCCCGTCTGATGGGCAGCCTATCGATTTCCTTTTCTCCTCTGACATGTCGTGGGCTGCGACCAATGGCTTAATTCTGCACAAATCCCCACGTGTGTTCTCGCACCAGGTAAAACTGGTTGCTTATGGGTAATAGAGAGGTTCTTGTTTTTCACACGCCAAAGAGAGATGAGGGTATTAAGCTTACGTTAAAGAGATATTCCAGAGAAGATCTGTATTTGGGACACGACGGCTGAACTGAAACGACTCTATAATGAAATACTAGCACCTTGGTTTGTAACTAAATCTCAGCCAGATTAAACTGTGGCTACTGAATGATTGATTTTTAAATTTCTTGTCATGGTTTAAGAAGATTCACTGTGTGGTTAAATACTGTTTGCACTTCACAGCACAATGCAAGCAGTTTTGAAGAATAATGCATATGGTTGAGTTGGTCTAATCTGGTTTAAACTGGTTTTGCAGGTCTCCCTGTCTGACCACCCCGGTCTACAGCTTGTCTTGCGGGCCACACAAACAGGAGGCAGAGATGGTAGGGTTTCCTGACAGGAGATGATAGGAGCATTTATGAGCAGGGAAAGAACGCGCTGCATGGAGAGAATGAAAATCAGCCCGCCTGGCTTGTTTAACCTTTCTGTGTTGCGGCCCACCCTGTCTACATTCATAATGGGCAGAAAATCTTTCATGGCTCAGAGTAGCAATTATGGAAACATCAATGGATGGAGACAGATGGGTCAAAACGAGTCAATGGATAGATTGAGATGGTTGAAAGATGCAATAAATAATGCAAGACCTTTGTGTGTAACTGCTACTTACTGTATCAGTGAATTGCACTGTAACCAAATACACTTACAGTAGTGTGTGTGTGTGTGTGTGCGTGTGCGTGCGTGCGTGCGTGCGTGCGTGTGTGTGATGGTGTGAAGTTCAGCACTGGGACAGGTATACTGTGAATTATTATTTTATTTGTTTTAGGGTGGTCCAATTGATGTGTCTAAATTAGTGCTATATACTAAAAAATGCAACAACAACAAACAAACAAAAAAACGCCTGGAAATTGCAAAAAACAAAAATCTTGTTTTTTTATTGTGCATTACAATTAATATCTATCAAACTGCCATTAGATTGCTTTGAATAAGTAATAGTAACAAAACAAAAATACAGCTACCTAACAGAATAAAACATCATAAAAAGCATGATTTTTGCAAATAAACTCTTCTTTTATTTTATAATTATTTTTTTAAATTGTTGTTATCCTGACAATAAATTATAAATTAATATTTTAATTAATATATTAAATTAATTAAAATGAATATATCATTTATATTATATAATATACATTTACATTTATGAATGAAGCAGACGCTTTTATCGAAAGTGACTTACAGTGCATTTAAACTATTTTATATATATATATACAGTATATTATGCTAATAGAAAAAATATAAATTACTTATTTATTCAGTATACATTATTTTATCAGTACAAATTATATATAATTCTACAACATAAATTATTAAAATAATATAATGAATAATAATTGGAATGATGTCAATTATCTTAATTTAAAGACTTATATTATTTATATATAATATACGTTATAAATGATATTTGAATGAATTAGCATGTAACCATGTAATACTTTTAATAACAATCTCTAATCAATTGTTACATTTCACCGTTTGGCAGAGCGGCAACTCTTCACTTAGGTTTAAAAAGTGAACGCCATCTGAAAGAATCGTCAGTGGCATTATAAAGTAAATGAATCGCGTTGTCTTTGTTCCTAATAGCAGCCTCTTGCTGATCAAAAGGCCCTGCGCTATGTAATTTTCTGCCTAATGTTAATGACTGCACGGTTGCTTTCAAGACCAAATAAAATTTCCCTAATTAATTGGAGATTAAAAATAGTTCCCCAGCCTTTATTCCACTATGAAATAATCCATCAGTACAAAAACAACCGTGCTTTATATGTTTATATACAGCTGTTATTCTTACTTGTCTTTATCGCTTTTTGTCTTTTTGTGCCATTGTTTCTATATTGCTTTCATTTTTTCTCATGCTGCATATGAGACGTGCTCACAGACCATTTAAACCTAATCTCAAGCCTTTCTTTTCTGCCTGTACGGTTCGGCTCCACTTAGGTGAGGAAACCGGCTCCATCTGCTCCAAAACTCTGGAAGCCATTTTGGCTCGCTCAAGACTTTGGCTTAATTCGCTTTAACCACCCATCGGTGTCCTTTCCTCTGTGGTTTCTTAGCGCTGTGGACATTGGCTTTGTGTATAAAGGGTGACCTATTTGTCTGTGCTTGTAAGCGTGAAGACTTGGCTGGTCCATCGTACGGTCTGGGTATCTTACAGTAAGCGGGGCTCCCACAGGCATGAGTGACATACAAACCTACACAGCTTTCCAGGATGTCCAGTCTTTATTTGAAATTCCATTCTAATGTTTCTGGATGACAGAGACAGGGATGTCACTCTGATATTTTCCCAGTTATCTGGGGGACATGGAAGGGCATTGGTTCCCCAGGCACGGCCCACTAACCCAGAATATTATTTGTGTGATGGACCAGGAATTAGAGAGATTTAGAGAATTAGAGACCAGGAATTAGAGTGCATTGAGGTGTCTCATTCAGGGGGTCACGTCATCTTTACATTACATCTAAATTTATATTTAGGCATATAGCAGATGATTTAATCCAAAGATTTACAAAAGTGAGGAGAACGGCGAACCGATTCATCCGATCAGGAGGCAATAATATAAGAAGTGCTCCGATACAAAGTTGATTTCAGTTAATTACCTGTTAAAAAGAAAGAGGTAATGGATAAAATAAATAATACAGTCAAATAAAAAAGTAAAACATGTTATGAAATAGTTATAAAATTATGCAAAAAAATGATAATGTAATACATTTTAATTACTTATTAAAATAAATTCATTTTAAAATAAAATGTATTTTTTATAAAAGTTGTCATGAATTAAGACATCAATTTTAACCCGAGCTTTTGTTATATAAGGGGTAATCGAATTCAAGCGAACATCCTATAAGTGTCAGAACTGAAAACACCCTTGTTACTGAAAATACAACTTTTATTGACACCAGGCCCATCGAACGCCAGGTCCTGGAATGCACATATCTATGACGTCATTGATAGGTTGAACACCGCCTCCACAGAAGAATATCAATGACTACTTCTCTAGCCCCGCCCACTGGTTTGGGCATGACAGTACTGAAGTAACACAAGTTGCGCGGAACCAGATAGAGCGAGCAAGCAATAAACATGCCGTTAAAGATTGCAAAATATTGTGCAGTGCCTGGTTGTGGAAGAACACAGTCGCTGTATAACCTTCCTTTGGATTCCGACATTAGTAATGCGTGGTTGAAGTTTATTTTTAAAGACATTCCGGCTCAATTGGGTAAAACATTGAGCGTTTGTTCACTTCATTTCACCGCGGATTCCTTATGAACAAGGCCCAGGTCGACACTGGATTTGCGGAGAGACTAAAATTAAAAAGCAGTGCTTTGCCGTCAATATTGGATCCAGTGTTAATTTTGACAGCAAATTTTGATTTAGTTTTAGTCATAGTCTTTTGACGAAAATGCAATTTAGTTTTAGTCACATTTTAGTCAACCCCATCATTTTAGTTTTAGTCTAGTTTTAGTCGACGAAATATGAAAAACATTTTAGTCGAATAAATATACATTATATTTAGTCTACTAAAATCTAAATGGTTTAAATCATTTACTTGGTGTAATTAAATGTTCCATACAAAGATTCAACTGTTTTGACATAATTTACTTCACCTTAGAATGAAATTAAACCAGGTCATTACCTTTATTTTTCAGAAAATTCCAGTAACTAGATATGCATTGTTGGAACGCAGAGTATTAGACCATGAACGACATGTTCCAGTTCGTTCAATTCCATTTGACTCAATTGACTCGTTAAGTAGGGCGTATTCATTCAGTTCATTCAACCAATGAAACGCTCTGACAGGGCTCACACTCAAAGGCTATTGGCTCATGGCATGCCTATTTGAAGAAAGAGCGCACTGTCTTTGCTTGAGACAGCAATGAATGAGAATAGCTTTCAAAAAGACATATTATATAAATTGTATTACATTTCTTTAGTCATGCAAACATGTTACTATTTGGTTGGAATGTACAGTTTGACTCACTTCATCACTTCTATAATCAGTAGAGGACAGCGCTGGTTTCTTTTGGCTGACTCTATGTTGCATTTCACGTTATGCAGCAGCTCGTGTTAAGTTAACATTGGCATATAAAACCTTTGAGCTTGCCTTCGTAATGTGTTTCGGGGTGACTCGCCTGCAGTCGCGCTTCAAGTTTGCGGCGTTTTACAGGCGATCGTGAAGAAAATAAGACGCTTTGTAACCCGCGTGGAGACACAGAATACATGTGTGTGCTTCCCCTTCTCCCAGAGACTTCTCTCTGCCGTTTATATGAGATAAGCAGCACATGCGCGCAAACTGATGTCCGCCAGGTGGGACAAGAATATTTTCGTCTCGTTTTTATTAGTTGACGAAAATGTCAGTATATTTTTATTACAGTTTTCGTTATAATGCATTCATTTTTATTTAGTTATCGTCTCGTTTTCGTCAGTGAAAACATGTCGTTAACGAATACTTTTCGTCATAGTTTTCGTTAACGAAATTAACACTGATTGGATCCGATAGGAATGGCGCAGCAATCTTATGTGAGTAAAACATATTTGTACTATGCGTCACTATTTCTTTGTTAGAGATCGCTTGATATGTTCTTATAATGTGTAACCTAACATTACGTGTCTAACCAAAATCACAGAAGGCTCCAACTAAGTTTACTACGCAAACTGCTATCCAGTCATAGCAGTGGGCATTTACTTCCAAGTCTTCAATTCGGCACGCCCATTAAAACAAAGCGTTTGTCGAGCCGGTCTCAAAACCCAGCTAGAAAATAACCTATTACTTATTGATTTTGATGTTTTCGAATGTAAAAACAACACGAACGTCATAAGTAGACCTCATACAACAGTATAAAACAATAAAAAAAGCCAGTTCATGACACCTTTAATAACTTTTAAATTAAATTAAATTAAATTAAATTAAATTAAATTAAATTAAATTAAATTAAATTAAATTATTTTCAGAGGAAGAGAGGATCATTAAGTCTTCGATTCAAATGAGTTTCTGTTATCGAGCTCGAGCTTCACACTCAGGATTAATTGTCAACCAAAGGCATTTTAATATTTGCTCTTCAATTATAAAACACTTTAAGAACAAAGCAAATAAACTTTCTAAGTAAAGTGCATAATAAGCTCCGAGCATTTTCTCAGTCAATCGATTGATAAAAGCGTAACGGGCCACATGTCTCAGACTTCTGTTTTCCACTCTGATCTCTTGTTCCCTCATTCACAGAAATGAAGGTCATTCGTTTCAAACTAAATGTCACAACAGCAAAAAACAAGAAATCAATAGCTATTAAGAATATTTAAACAGCGCCCGTTGACGTCCCAAATGTTATAGGCTACAAATGGTTCTTCGTAGCGTTTCGCGACAGAAATATTTCCCAAAGTCGGCTTATAAATGAAAGGCCTGGAAATGTGATTAGCGCTTGACATTGCAGCCACAGCAGTTTGTCGTATGTGCTGAAATTGACTTAGGAAAAATAAACCCGGTGTGTCAATTACGTCCCCAGACAACGTTTGTCGCAAGCTATCAATATTTTCCCTAACCACAGCAAAATAAACAAATCATTTTGAACATCTTGCACACTCTGAATAGAGCTTTAATACTGTTTGTCATCAAATCACTCATTTCTTTCTTTCGTTATTTTTGCCTGCCGTATGTATCAGAGAGAAATGTAATCACAGCTGGCTCGCCGTATAAATTCTCTGATTCGCATGACAGGCTCTGAGCGATGGTGTCCCGACGCTTTCGGTCGCAAAGAGAAAACAGACAGGAACCGAGCGCACCGCTGACAGGTTCACTGTAAATTGCATGCAAATGTGGACAGGTGGATTATTGCATTCTGGGTAGAGCAGTAACACTAGCCATGTTTATGAGGTGTGATGCAAACAGGAAGCGGTAATGAGACCTGATCAAGCGCGACAAGGCAGAATCACAGAGCGTGCGTGTACACGCGTATAAACATGAATACAAAACTTTAGGAATAACGTCTTGGCTCCTAGTCTCGCAGCTGACTGAGCACATGCAGACGGCAAATATCTTGTGAAGGTTTGGATGAAAGCAAAGTCAAGTTTTGATTGAGACATTAGCTACAGTGAGCTTTGTTTGTTATGCAAGCCCATTGTTTGTTGTCTAGCTGTTTGTAGAGAATGGAACATTTTTTTGGAAAAAGGCCTTTCTAGACCCTTTTTTATTCTGATTAACACTGTCAAGCTGTCGAAACCATTAAAGGTGAAGTTTGTCATTTCTCCAAATGTCACCAAATGGAAAAATGATGAGGTTTTTCCAAACCGTATCCTCATCTGCCATTGGTCACTTGTACACGTAGTCCTAACCGAAACCTTTGGTATTGGATAAACAGCAATGTTTTGATAGATGCTTCTGCATATTAAGTTGGGAAAGGATAAATTATTTGAATATAAAAAACTGCATCACTTCCAAAAATCTGTTTATTATAAAAAAAACTGTTTTCTCGAGCACTTTTAATCGGCACTGTAAGTCACTGTTACTGATATACTGTACATCTATAGCCAAGAAAAACAAAACAGATATTTAATTGGTTTGTTAATAAAACCATCAGTTGAGCAATTGTCTTACAAAACAATAAATAAACCAGTTGTGCCACAATAAAAATAATAATAATAAAGCAATATTAACCATAATAATAACAACAACAATAATAACAATACAAATTAAAATAAAACGACAACAATAATAAAAATAAAACAAATAAACGATTCCTTTGAGCCACCACATCTTTAATTTAGATATCTGAAAATCCAAACTGATTTATGGCCTGTCAAATGTTTTATAAAGTACAGATGGGACTTGTCATATAAGCTGCTGCAGGAATGTTCTCCTGCTTTCATTGTTATTAAAATGAGTTTTTTCGAAGAAGAGCTGCTGAGATAATCTGGAGTGAAGGAAAAAGTGATACATCTGTTCTCTTTAGCAGTGCGTCTAAAACACGCGTCTCCCGTTCAGAACGCGTTCTTTCTCTTTCTGATCAGATCTTTCAGGAGACTGCTAGATGTTTTTTTACCTGTAGCTATACAGTAAGTGTCTACAGGGACCAGAAGGAGAGGCGAGTGATTTATGTTATTTTTGTTGCACAACTTTGCCAGCATCTGCAAAAGCACTGAAATGTGGCAATGATGCGATCAATATTTTCACAGCATTCCTCTCGCAGAATACATAGGCTGTTTTCCCAATGGAATTATGATTTTTACTTTCTAGATACTATATATACTGCATGCTGCTTTTTTGGGATTGGGATTATTTTCCATGTTTAATACAATTTTGTATTTATAAAAACGTTTCTTTGGTACATTAAGTACTGGTCTGCCGAGTAAACAGCGTTCACACAGTGGTTATACCCCCCCCAACATCTGAGAAGGACGATATGAAATACTGGGAAATACTGTGTCAATGTTTTGTCATTTTAAAGAGATTTAAAGAGATTGTTCATGGTTCCATGCATTCCAATGAATGCTTATATTGAGTCATTGTTTTATAGACATAGTGTTTTGCCTGTTAACCATAAAACCCCATTGTGGTAGTCCACTAGTACAGTTAAAATCTGTTTTATTACATAACACCACAACTGTTTACAGCCACGTATTATATTAAATCTAAAGTCTGACTGACTCTTGAAAGAAAACCAGTGTTCCGTAAAATTAAAAAAATATTACCTAAAACCATACACTGTGAAATGTTCTGCCTCTCATCTCTTTGTATTTATTTCTCGCTTTCTCTACTCCACACTCCGCATGAATCTTTCCAAAAGAAATATTCTTTCATAACTGAATTTACCATTTACCGTTTTTTTACCGTTTCTCCTGGTTGACACTGCATTGGATCCCTCCACAAACAACCCCTGCTAACTTATAATGCCGTCTCAAGTGACATAACAGTTTTGCCTCTTTCTACAACACAGATGGGAGGGTGTAATCTGAACGTGGCCACTTGTGCTTGAATGGCCATTAAATAAAGAGCTCAGGAAAGAGGCACAATACGAAGCAGCAAACACGGTACTTTCTGGAGTATGTTGAATCTTAAATAAAAAAAAAAACAGGAATTAAATTTAGCCCCAGGATCTAATATTTTACTGTTATCTAAACGAAAAGTGCTTCGCCTCTGAAGAGTTATGTGGAGAGGAAACACCTCGTATTTTTTACTGCTGTAAATTATTTAAAAGCGTTATGATGATTTAATTACTCGGTTGCCAGTCAACCCTGTTACCCCCTTCTTTTTTCACCAAATCTTAAAAGCAGATATGAAAGCTCCATCCTGCACTTTAATTAAGAAGTGGACGTCGGCGTTTAGCCAAGTCTTGTGGTTTGGATGCTGTACCGTAACGGCTGACTCAGGGGTGAATGCGTGTTTCAAGCCATCACAATCAAAGGCTTCATGGGCGAGATGTGATAACAAATTGAGAGCTTAAGTGAAATGATGGCAGGACGCTTTGATTTGTTGCCGGTGTTGTGCCGAATTTTGACTCCCGGCCAGATTACGACTCCCCTCATTGATTTTGATGGGGGATTAGCTAATCCTAACCCCTAATGTTAGTGGGGAATGGGGAGTCATAATTTGGCAGGAGTCATTTTTCGGCACAACACAGGTTTGGGCTAAACCTCGATCCTGCTTTTGTATTTGTGAAATAGAACGCCGGTGATCCTCTTTTGCGATGCTGTACGAAAATCGAATCTCGCAGACAACGGCTTCACCGTCTGTGTCTGATTCATTAGCATTCAGTTGATAGCAGACAGATGTTCAATGATGTTAGTGGGATTATTTGTTTGGGACGGATAACGGTTTGTGTTAGCCTAGAGATTAATTTGACGTCTCTATCAAATGTATGTAAATGCGTATAAAAAAATGCTGTTGTGAAAAGCGTTTTAAAAGGAGATTTGAAATGAAATGAGCTTTTTGCCAGTGTGACTCACAGTACATTCCAACACAATCTCACGGGAATTCGCAACTATTTTACGAAAGTGGCTAATTCGTATTCGTACAATCTTATTTATGTTTCAGTCTGATTTGCTTTTGCTCCATTGATGTTGGGTTTAGGAGAGGGGCTTCAGTATTTCTTTTTTCTAACGATCGTACGTTTTTGCACAATTCATACGAATTAGCCACCCAATTACGAATTCCCGTGAGATCAGGTTGTACATTCACGATGCCATATGTTCAATGGGAGTCAAACCCTTGTGAACACTATGAAACAGTTCTAGAAACTGGATACAAATGATGGAAAATTGACTCAATATAAGATAATACTGTAAATCAGTGAGATTACAAAATGTGGTGTGCCAAGCATGGCGTCAGTTACCATATGCCATCTGAATATGTACACAAATAAAGAATTAAAGGGATAGTTCACCCAAAAATGAAAATTCTGGCGGTACCCATTGACTTGCATTGGTTTTGTGTCTATAGAATAGAAGTGGGTACCGCCATTGTTCGGTTACCAACATTCTTCAAAATATATTTTTTCGTGTTCTGCACAAGAAAAAAGTTAAAAAGGTTTGAAATGACAAGAGGATGAGATAAAAATGACAGACTTTTCATTTTAGGGTAAACTATCTAAGAGTTAGACCAATCAGCGTCTCAGAGGCATTATATAAAACTCTATGTAAAGTAGTTATTTTACAAACAATCTGATCACATCATGAACTAAAAGTTAAACGTATGAATGCATGGATCTTTCCACATTAAACCAAAGCGACTGTGAGCTGGAGGACAAGAACGCAGGATTAGCACTTAAAAGTAAGTTTTCAATAGAAAACAATCGTTCTGCGTATGAAAAGATGCGTGGGAAGAATATTCAGACATTCTGTACTTCTTGAAATGTTAAACATTTACATTCCAACCACACACAAATCATTGTATGCTATTGATTTCAGTTCTCTAAATCGGCCATTTATCCTCTCTCCCTCTCGCTCGCTCACCCTCTCTCTCTTTTCCTATACAGTATGAGGAGCTATAATTGAATTACTGTGATGCAGGCCACATATAATCAGGTAGATGGAGTGAGCCGGCTGATATGAGACAAGCAAACATACCTTTCCCTTTGTTATTCCCTGCATCATGCGAACGTTTCTGCTAAACTCCACACATCACAGTTTTACCCATAATTCCACGTAATACGCTCATGTCTTTATTCTTGATTCGCTCATTTTTAAACTCCCCGTTGACTATTATTGCAGCTCTGCCCATCATGCTGATCGATTTATTCGCTCCAATGAATTAATCATGCATTTCATAAACAATGGATGAATATTATTTGATGAGTTTGTTTAATTGGAGAATAGGGAGCGTGGAATTTGACTTGTTGGGTATGAATGTGCTGGGAAACACAGCGGAGCACCATTTCGCGATAACCGCAAGGGTCAGAGGACAGCGTGAGATATCAGAGGTCTTGGTTTTCTTCTGGGCAGGAGAAACACATGGCCCATGAGGAGCGGTTAACCTGCGACACGGCTGTGGAGAGCTGATATCAAGAGCTGGTTCAGGTAAGCTGCATTCCAGACTGGAAATAGTGTTGAGTCTGTGTTCCGCTGTGAACTTCGAGCTCAAGCTTTTGCTTTTCAAGATATGAGAGATGATGAAAATCACTTGTCATGGTGATTCTAGGACTTTTTTAATAAAAAGATGGTCACGAAGAAATAATATCACACGTCACTGTAATTCAATGAAAGTTTACAACTAGTACTAACATCCATCAGAAGTGATCCAATCACAACTGTTTTAATATATTTCTTAAATAAAACGGTTTTGTACGTTTCTTAAAGCTGCAGTTCATACCTTTTGCCTTTTTTTGTCACCAACTCTGTTTGAAGCAAAATTGAAAACGGATAAAATTAATTAACTCACCCTCTTGTCATTTCAAACCTGTATGACTTTCTTTCTTCTGCAGAACACAAAAGAAGATATTTTGAACATCATTGGTAACCAAACAATTTTTGGCCCCCATTGACTTCCATTGTATGGACAGAAAAACCACAGAGACATCTCAAAATATCTTCTTTTGTCATACAGGTTTTGAATGACATGAGGGTGAAGAAAGAATCAGAAATGATAATATTGGGCGAACTATCCCTTTAAAAACTCATTTTTACTTTTCTAAACGTTTTTTAAGCTTCGGATTTAAAGCTTTGGATTGCAGCTTTAAAATCCTTGTTTGAGTGGTTAACTGTTTGAAAATTAAGAAGGTATTTTATTCACATTTTAGGAAACTCGGGGGTGCCAAACTTAATCTTTGGTTAATTATATGAAAGAATATGACACAAAAACGTTCATAATTTAATTGTCATCATCATCCCATTATCAGAGGATTACAATGAATAAAAGGTCCATTATCATAAAATTACCTTCTTAAAAAGTTTTAAACTTTTATTAGGCTTTTAGAGTTAACCTGGATATAAAAATGTAATTTTTCGTATTTTTGAGTTTTTAAACTTTCTGAATGAGGGTTGTTTGAAGATCTATACAGCATTGTGGAAAATGTGCAAGAATAGCTGTCCTTCTGAAACCTCATGTCTCCATATTTTGTGATTTATTTTTTACATAAATCATTATCACGAGTCACCTTTTATGTTTGTCACTGGGTCTTGCAAATACCAAACCAATAAAAAGTGGTTGTCAACTTTGACAAATCATTTACAAAGTACAGTGTGTCTTCCATTTTCTGAAAAACAGCGGATTTGGACACCGGTGATAGTACATTATTTATCTCTCTCTGTCTGCTTGTTTCTTATTCCTTTAGTGCACCCAATAATGAAAATTCATAATTTATTCACCCTCATGTCATTCTGAACCTGTATAAATGGTAGTGTTCTGAAGAAAGTTAGTAACCAAACAACAATGACTTCTATTGCATGGACACAAAACAATCGAGACATTTCATAGTTGTTTTGGTTAGCAGCGTTTTGAACAACACGAGGTGCACAAATGATGACCGAATTTTGATTTTTGAGTGCACTATCCCTTTAATAATCAAAGAAATCACTCGATGTTGTTTGTCTCTGTTGCTGTGGCTAGGAGATCAGAAAGCAATAACACACACGAGCCATCGAGTCATCTCATTCCAAAAACTCACTCTGAACTAATTTCCTCAGCTGCTAGTTCATAATGTCCTGATATGGCGCACCTTTTTCCCTCCTGAACGATCACGTATCCGTGCTGTGAATCATCAGGGCGATACTTTGCGTCGCCAGAAGTCGTTTGTTCCCCTTCGCAACGGCGCTACTTGTCAAAGCAAACGGTGTTTCAATCAATGTTCATTTCACAGATGTCTCGAGCCACATCTGAGAATCAGCATATTTCATCTCATTCATTTCATTGTGTTTGTTTACCAATGGGAAGAACAAAGGTTGGATGAGCTGTGTGTTTGTTCGCGTGTGTGTTTAAAGCTTGTTGCCAAATGTCTTCATCGGACCCACTGTGAAATTGCATTACACACTCAGTGAATATTAATTGACGCCATTTGGTGTTGGACAAACAAAGTTACAGAGGGAGTTGAGTGTGCGCGTGCGTGTGCGTGTTTGTTTGAGAGGTCCTGGAATAATAGTGTGTTGAATGAGAGATCTAGTGAACTGCATGATCATTAGAGCAGAGTTGAAAGCGAGCTGTGTGATGTACAGATGTTCTCTCCTGCGACACAGAAAGAGTGTGTGTTTGTCTCTTTTTGTCTGTAAATGTGTGTGGGTGTATACATCTTTATATAAATAAATGTGCAGAATATTCATATTTAATTTGAACCATATGGTGCATGTTTTAATTTTAAGGGGTCGTACACGTTTCGTAATGCTTTAGCAACACGTAGACGAGTGCAACCGAATGGAACAGAATGTACAACTCTGGGGTCTCGAAATTCATTTTAAAGAAGCTTGTCATCATAATTAAGTTGGAAAAACATATGGTGGAACATGTACGCATGTTACAGTTGCTACTCAACATCTAAGTCATCTTACTTGTTATGCTCCATTTTGAAGACTTTAATTTGTTTTTCTCACCATGGTCTAAACAAAATAAACGGATTCTGCAAGGCCTCTGAACCTCAACCGCATGTGATGTAGATTACAGTATATAAATGAAATCATGTTTTTTAAGCTCCGTTCTGACACTTTTGATTGTAAACAGTGCTGATGTAAATAAATGCAATTAATGAAAGAGTAAATAAAACCGGCAGTTAAAAAGTAGCACGAAGTAAACCGCTCTGACTCTGCTTTTCTCCTCTCTGCCGTCCGTCATCTCCGCAGGGAGAAAGAACGGAGTCTCGCCCAGGCGGGACAGCCTGCGATCCAGCCTCAGCGTCCAGACGGCCCCAGATTCACTGGAGGGGGCTTCAGTCTGAAGCAGCACAACAGGATGACACTTCAGGCCCTCGAGCAGCAGTCCTAATGCCCACCAGAACCCCCCGACACCCACTTCACCCATTACCATACCGTGTTATCTTGTATTTATTCGCCTCTGTTGGTGCCGGCCTGCTCTTCAGTCAGTGGTCTTGAGAAATACACTAGAGCCATTCTTTCTCCCACTCAGGAATAAAATAAAAACTGTTATTTTTTGTAGAAAAGTCTTGGGTCTATGTAGTACTAAACACTCATGCATACTGACACACAAACAAATGTCTTGTCCTGTTTCGGTATCTGGTATGCATATGGTACTTACAGGTGAAAAGAACGATTTTTTGGAACAGGTTTTGGGTTTATGTGCATTATCAAACAGAGCATTCTCTGTTGTTGCAGTGCATTGTGGGACATCTTAGTCTGCAATCATCTTTTTGCGCAGGAATAATCGTGATATTGGACGAGCCCTATGAGTGCCCTGACTAGGGAGCTGATTGAGACGCAGTAGAGCGATCGCACTGTCACTGCTGTTTAACATTGAGGTCTCTCTTTGCTCACGGCCATAAATGATAAAACGGTCAGGAGTGGGTTATTCAGAATCATTACGCACTTAATGGTCATAAAATCGAATTTAGATTAGAAATGAGACCACGGTTAAATCCACATGGCAATGAATTTAAACAGAACCCAAAGTGTGGATTATAAAATAGGATCTGGATTTGCATTTACATTTAGTCATTTAAGAGACGCTTTACTGAATACCGTTTGTCTATGAGGAAGTTGCATCAAGACGAACGCAGATGTCTTTTATTTCACTCTAATATTTTATCTTGCTGCATAAAAGCCCATATTGCACAAGATCATTTTTATCAGCACTTTGGAGGGCTCCTTCAAAGCAGTAGCTTAAATGTCTTTAAGCTTACAGTGGGTATTTGGACCGTGAGTGTTCTTGGATTGGCAATGCTGATTTGGCTAACGGCAAGTCACTTTACTGTGGTTATTGTTATTGGTGACATGACAAATGTTTCCAGAACTAAATACATAAATACCCAAGAACTTCATGGAGGTTGCACACTTCCCAGGCTGCATGCTCCATCAAGTAACTGCCATTGTGATGTACAGGAATGCTCTCTCCAGGTATACATATTACATATACATTAGTGTTGCCATATATGGGCAGCAGGAAGCTGAGGGATTGAGGTATTAAAGGAGCGTGCCGTAAAATGTGGTCTAGTATGCAGGCAGCGTGCTAGGTTCTGGAACATTACAAGCGTCTCAAGTGTCTTGCAGATTACGTCTTAGTCGAACCCTTACGACAACTGTAAATGTCAAGCGTGTTATTTCAGAGAGTTTTCGGTGTTAATATGCATGGCATGAATGAAAGAACTAATTTCACTAGAATTGATTATTAATAAAGGACTAAATAAGCAGGATAAGAAATGTATGAATGTGCAGGTTTAAAATGAGAATTGGACTCTGTCGTCTGATACGGTTGGTTTAAACTTCTTGATTTAGAGTCTTTCAGGCAAAATGGCTGTCCTCAAATGACTGGAAATGTATTTTAATGCAATTCCATTGACGTTTTGATGTGTTAGCACTTTATTGGGAAGAGATAAAATGACTTTCAACAAGGGAAAAAGAAATTGCTTCTCAGTTGCAATCACAATCGCTTTTGAGTCATCAAAACCTTTTAAAGATACCGGATAAGCCTGAGTCATTACATAAAATGGCTGCAACTGTTGCCAAGGTTATATTAAACATTGTGCTATTCTGTCAAAAATCTTGATCTTGCAGTGATCTAGGGAGTAGTTCACAGTAAAGTGAGCTGTAAGCTTATCGTCTGCGAGCACTGCAAGATTGCGGCATTCGAAAATATTTTTTTTCGTACATTTCGAACGTTAAACTCAGTCATTAAAGAAGTGGTTATTTCAAGGACATGAAAGATACTTTGAGGTACCAAAAATGGTTCTTCTATGGTATGTAAATGCACTGGATGTTTACAAAACAGATCAGATTTGATCATTTACAAATTAATCATGTGGACAGTCGATATACGGTGTACAGTGTACAGTATGCTCTACGAATAGCATTATTTCTGTGTTGGTTTGTGGGGTAGCCAGAAGACAATAGGAGCGTAGAGCCAGTCTGACATAGTTACATCCCTGTGGAATAGAAGTGAGAATCTGTATTTATTACCACACAGACGGTTAAAGGTTAAATGCTGTGATCGAGACAGTAATAGCCAAAGAAGCACTCTGCGTTGTCTAGCTGTTGTTATAACTGTTGTTGTTGACCACAGATATTTAAAGGTCCAGTGTATAAAATTTAGCGGCATCTAGGGGAGAGGTTTCGAATGGCAACCAACGGCTCACTCCATCCCCTCCCTTTCCGAGCACTACGACGGCTGACACAGAACTAAGATTTCGACACGTTTTCACTTCTTTACTCAAGGAGATAACAGATATAAGAAGCGCGCTCTGTAGAGCAGTTTGTCCATTTAGGGCTACTGTAGAAACAGCATGGTGAATTCTATGTAAGGGGAACCGCGGTGTAGATAGAAATAACTTATTCTAAGGTAATAAAAACATAACGGTTTATTATGAAAGGTCTTTATACACCTCTGAAGACATAGTTATGTATATTATTGTGACGAGGGAGGAGTGACGAGAGCCGTGGGAGGAGGAAGCGAGGCCGTATCTCTCCTCGTATCTCTCACGGAGGAGATCGGAAGCATAAAAGGCCGAGCGACAGGAGTATACGGCGAGAGAGGACCGGGCCCGGACATTTAAGTTTTGTTTATGTTCGCCTGTTTTGCTGCTGTTTATTGTTTATTTATTTTTGATTAAAGTCTTTAAATGTTCGCTGGTTCCCGCCTCCTTGCTTCCCTTTTATTGAGCTTGCTACAATTATATTGCATTTCTGTCAATAAATCCTCCAAAAAATGACACAATGGACCTTTAACTTTGCACCTTTGACTGGACGCTATTCAAATTGAGAGATGGAGCAAGAAAAGGCTTCCGAGATGAATGAAGGCTGGACTACAACTGAGGTATGATCGATAACTGCATGCGACACTGAGCAGGTGGGTCTTTACTCCAGAGGTGTGTAGAGTATTTAGCACTGGCACGAAAGCTTTTCAAACCTTTGTGAGCCATGAAGAATAAGCTCCCGGTAAATTTCATACTTTACAGAACTGTATTTTGGTAGGCACTGATAAATCACATGAATTGTTTGACCGAAGTGTTGTCAGGCATTAGGCGATCACTAAACACTTTTTGTCAGTCTTAAAAGACCCAACGGGTAGACACAGAGTTGATAAACAAGGTCATTTGTCATTACGGTGTTGGCATGCAGAACTGCTACGAATAACTTTTTAAAATACTGAATAGAATTTAATGAATGTTAAAATGCAAGACTCTAAATCGTCAAACTAGCTATTTGTGGACAACTTGTTAGTATATAGTTGCAGACCTACTATTTAGGGCTTATTCAATTCAGTGCACTTCTTACCCTGTTTACATTTACTTACAATGTACTGAATTATACATCTAGGACCCGGGTCTCGGAAACTACGGAGTGAATTTGTGAAGCACGTCCACTTCATTACCGGCACTCTAAAACAGACAATAGAACAAATGTTACCTCGCTGAATGCACGCTGCAATTGCCATAAGACAGGCCCAGGGTGATGTTATCGTTACTTTTATGCTCCACAAACTAGGAATAATTGGTAAGAAATGTGGGAAAATAATTAAATTCCCAGAAATTGCATTAACAGCATTTGTGGAGTACTTTTGGGCGCTGCTGAGGAGTTAGGAATTTTGCCTTAACAAACATTGTATACTACAACATTGTGTAGTAAAAAGTAATGTGAATGGCTTTCGTGTGGTTAGAGCATGGCGCTATCAACGTGAAGGTCATGGGCTCCATCCCAGGGGATTGCACATACTTACTGTAGAAGCAAATGTATAGTATAATGCAATGCAAGTCGCTTTGGATAAAAGTGTCTGCCAAATGCGTAAATGTAAATGTACATGGCAATAAAAAAGTACATGGCAATAAAAAAATTCAAAACCTTTAACCTTATTCTGCGTGTATCCCAGTGCACACCGCCGAATCAGAGAGAAAAAACAAAACAGACCATGTGTGATCATGTAAGAGAGGCATTTTAATGACAATACACTCCCTGTGAAATGGAGCCAGCCGCCGCCGCACGCCATTAACGCAACTGGTGCTGCTTCTGCGCTGTTGTTCTTTTCTTTTCTCTCTCATGCCGTCTCTACAGGGCGCTCAGGAAAGTTAACAAGCTGTGCTCACTACAGTGTACTGCACAAATGTGTGCGCGTTTCTGGGACGTGCGGGGGTCCTCCTAGCCTTCGTGGTTTGGGCACAGCAGATTTGTGTCTCTGAAGATGTCGGATCAGAATGTTCAGCGCCGTATCCGACTCGTCAAAAGGTATGAGAAAACAAGCCATCTCTATCAAAATGTCCTATTTTAAATAAAAGTAAAATGAACATGCATTCAGAGTACGGAATTCTCCATCCATTCAGCTCTAGAGCATTCACTTCATTAGAGCTAATGATTCCGTTTGCTTTATTGGAAGAAACTTTGATCGGTTCAATTACGTCTGCTGCCGAGTTGCTGGAATGATAATGAGACGCAAAAGCGAGAGAGATGAAGAGGTTGAGTGGTTCGAGCGAATGCGTGCAAACCTTTGGGTAGACGCAAGCGCATAACGGATTCATGGAAACATGCGTACATGCATTGATGATACACAAACAGCAGGTTGAACGAGTTGAAAGACTTCCCTTATGGACTTCAACGCATCGAGGACAGTCAATGCATAGATTGACTTGAGGCCAAACACAAACTGTGCATCACACACATGCTAAATCTGTGCTTTAGAAATACTCCCGATTTACAAGGCTTTGAGTATTGTGTACATAGTAAGTGTTTGATAGGCTATTGTATTTACTAACGGGTGGAAATTGTTCTGGTTACACAACAGGAGCGGATTGAATACTGGCTGTGTGAAAAGGTAACCGAAGTCAATCCACTTCTTGTTTTAGGGGCGGAGAGGTTTTTTTTCTTTACACATTTTTAAATCTCTGTTTTTAATACACAGAATACATACTTTTTGTTTTCATTATTGCACCCTGTCCTAATTGACAGCAAAGAAGAATATTATGGACAGTGCACGCATGCACTCCTAGATGAAAATTGCATACAACATTACAGTTAAAAGTGATAATTAATTAGCAATTTAATACAATGTAAAGAATTGTAGATTGTAATTGGTTACATTTCTCTGAAATCACATTTTACACACACATTCAGCCGTCTATGAATTATTTAATTACATATAAATCATATTTTTTGTGACATCATTTAAATGTTCATTTATAGTTTCTCAAGATACTTTTTAATTTAATTTTTCATTAGTTTTAAATATAATTTGGTGCTACATGGACAACAATAATCCGATATTAACACGATTAAGACAATACTCTGATTAAGAATGGACCATGTAAACAGAGCTTTTTGATTGGCTTAATCCGTCTAAACTCATAATCGAAGTGAACACAAATCGAATTAAGACGGGTGGAGTACTCCTAGTTTAGTCGCATTATGGAAGTGCGGTGTAGACATGTACACACCTTAATCGCACTATTACCGGCGCGTAGGAACTTTCGCGGCACTTTGCGACAGGTAACACACACGCACGGCAGTGGACACCCGTTTCGTTTTTGTGTGAACTATCCCTTTAAGTATTTAAGTTAAATCAACTTAGCTTTATGATTCATTTGAATTTAAATTATATTGAAAAGACTTAAAAAAATCTATAGTTGTATTTAGCTTAACTTGAAGTAAAATAAAGTATATATTACATTTTTAACTTGAAAGTTATTGTCCTTGGTGTGACCAGCTTTAAATGTATTGTTTACCCCAAAATAAAAATCTATCATTATTTATTCATCCCCACGTGGTTCAAAACTTGTATATGACTCTGTGGAACAAAAAAGAATACATTTTGATAAATGTGTCAATGGGGGCCAATGTTGTTTGGTTCCCAACATTCTTCCAAATATCTTTTATTTTGTGTTCGAGAGACAAAATAAAGTCAAACAGGTTTGGAATGAAACGAGGGTGAGTAAATGATGACAGAATTTTTCTCTTTTGGGTGACCTGTCCCTTTAAGCTTGACGACTGAATTGTGGTTTTCTATTCATTTAGGAAAAAAGTCCTCCCCAGTGCAATGTCCCCCAACCATTCTGAGAGAGAACGTGTCACCAACCTCCTCGCAACTCCTCAAGGACAGCAATACTCACATCTGTCAGCCATAACTGACTCCCATCTCTTCAGTCCTTTTGAGCATAAGGGTCATATCACCAGCATGTGGAAGCCACCTCCTTTAATGCCTTTTAAATACCGATCGGCAGAGCACACCGACACAAATGGGAACTTGCGAAATAGCCTATATGATATGTGACAGGCGATGTCTCTCCGGCCATTAGAACACAAATAAACAAATTTCATATGGGATCTGGGGATGCGAGGAAGGACCCAGAAGATTCGACCGTCCATCTCGTCTCGTAATGATTTTTCTCCCAGATCTAATTTTCAGGCTTTGACATGCTCAACGAAACCTGTCTTTTTTCTAAAGCGTGATGTCCTTTCTCAGATGATAATGACATCCACCTGTGTTGACGTCACTGTGATGTTCGTGATTTTGAACAGCCTCCCAAAGGACTACTACACTGTAGAGGACTGTTTGCACTTCATGAATATGTAAAATATGGGCCAGTGTTATTGAGGTTAGCCTGTATACCTGGCTATACATCACACACGACATGGCTCCTGTTAGGTCAGTATATATGATTTTTAATATCTAAAGCAATTCGAAATGCCAAATATATTTTTATATTTAATGCGAAAAATGTGACCACTCAAAATCTAGTCCTTCCTTCAATGTGCGTTTGTGGATCTTTTACTTTGAGAATTATCTGTCAGATCACGCAGAAAGGCCCATGATTTGAGGTATCGTTCCTTCAGTAGCACAAATTGTGCAGGATGAGTAATATGCCGAGGTTTCACTCCTGAGGTTAACAGTTCAGAAGAAATGTGAGCGCTGATTACAAAATATCACTGCGGTCAATGCAAAATGTAATAATGTTACCAAAACACATATGGTCACACATTATGAAGAGCTATAGCAGAGTAAAAATAATAACTCTGGACCTACTTGCCCTATAAAGGATAAATCTTTTATTTTTTCGTTGTTATGGCAGATTTGTAATATTAGAACAATTTGGAGATGTTAGAATAACAGATAATGGAAGCAAATTTCCACCTATTACATTATGGTAAGATGTTTTTACAAACCCTAAAATTTGCTGTAATTGAATTATTCATACCGTGTTCATTTGCTGGCTGATAAATGTGTAGTTAGCAGTTTATTGAGAATGGCTTTTGTCTGTAAATGTGCATCAGGGCAATCAATGGGTTTCACCATAGAGAGAGAGAGAGATGACCAGCCCATCAGTTAGAGAGACAGAGATGAAGGCAGTTACAGAAAAGCATTAGCAGAGAGCAATGGAGAAATAATTTGGCTATTTTTTTTCCAGGTCACTCTGTTCTCGGTCTCTGGGATTCTGTCCCTTAAAATGATGCACTGTGATGTTCCAGAGAAACTGGAATGTTTGTGTACATGCGGTTCATAAACAACAATGGAAAATGAAAATGGTAACATTTTTCTGACATTGAAAATTGATATGCACTTCAGCGCTGTGATCATTCTGCCTAACATTTTATTTTGTATTTCACATGAGAGTAATCATTACTATTGGTGAGCCGTTATGTTCTGTTTGCAGTCTACATGACGCCGATTCACTACTTTCAAGATCTTTCAGAAATGTTTTTACTTCATTATAATGTTTCTGGTGTCCGCTATGATGACTACTACACATGAGATGTGATGACCCCTGTCATACATGTTATTGAGACCAAGGGATTTTCACGTGCTTTGAATTAGGGGCATCACAATATACCGCTATTCACAATAGCTGATATATAAAAAAAACACGATTATCGATATCGTATTCATTTTACACATATCATAATATCAAAAACTATACAACACCCTGAATTTTGCCTAACTCTCTGTCTAATCCCTACACTTGTATTCTGAACGCGTTTCATTGACAAAATAACAAACAAAGCACAAAATAAAAGTACATTTTACTGATGGCATTATATATTTCCTTTAAAAACATGATATTGTGATAATAATGCTATCATGATTTCTGTTGGCCGCAATAACCGTGTAGTAAAAATGGGATGTTGTGACAGCCTTACTTTAAATCTGTCTGGCATTTGAGGTCAAAACAAAACATTTTTGTTTTTTGTATTTGCTTTTCTTACATTTCTAAAGTAGGAGTTAATGATACACTTATTTCTATTTTTATCACAAGTCAGTATAATAAGTCAGGAAGGATCAACTAAAAAAGGAACATTTAAGCAGGAAAAAAACTTTTCATAATTATAATCATAATTTTCACGCTTTAATCATTGGGGTCAGTGACCCAAACAATGAAAAAGTAAAGGAAATCTCAACAGAACATGAGAGTTAAATTTGATTCACGTTGCTGTGCAGGAAAGAGCAGCACAGGGCAATGTCATCATTGCCCTCCAATCGCACATGGCGGTGATCTGTCATACAGAATCTGGTACAGCTCACTTCATTACCATATGTTAATGGACATCTCACATTTCAAATAATACGGTCCTCTCAGCCTGCCCTTTACTACAGACTGAAGTATTTCGATCCGGTTCTAAGCAGAAAACTACTACTTGCCTTCAAGAGATGAACAAATAGCAGGGCTACGGCGAGACGGTCCGGTGGGGGGGAAGATAAATTCGGGTCAAAGCAGCCGAGGGTCTCTGTGGCACCGGGAGTGCCCACAAAGTGCAGGAGTAATGGAGATAAGAGAAACTGCCAGTTTTCAACACACCATCCGCGGGTCTAAATGATTATGCCTTCGAGTGAATTACACATGACAGCAACTTGAGGGAGAAAAAGTGGCCGGGAAGACTTTAGAGATAAAAGCAGGGAAAGAAAGATGAAGGAAGAAGCGGCTTGGTGAGAGGGGAACGATGGGGTGGGTCTCAGCGCACGCAGCGTGATAACTAGGTGCCCCTTAGTGTGCAGGGTTGCCAGATCTTCATAACAAAACCAGCCACAATGGCTTATCAAAACTATCCCAATGACCCTAGGCCAAATGCCTACACTCGAAATATGTCACTCTCACCCCTAAAACACATACAGTATTTTACAGTCACTGTTGTGCATGATACAACATTTCTTATAAAACAATTCCTGTATAGTAGTGGTCATAAACACTTTGTTTTTCATTAATAACCTTATCTTACCATAGCGACAGCTGATGAAAAAAATCTATCCACCTTTAACCCACAGAATTAAAAACGACCTATAACAAGTTTAAAAGTAATGCAATTCTGCAGGAAAACCACAGACCTGGCAACCCTGGCATGTCGAATTTTAAAACAATAGCCATTATAGTCGTAGTCCAACACTTACTGTATGTGTCTAAAGTAGGGGTCTCATGATATCAGATTTTTAACACACTATTACCGTAGGCCAAATAAATATATATCACGGTATTGTGCCTGTTTGTTGTTTGGGTGAAAAGAAATGATGTCAGTCAAATGTATCTTTAATTTGGTTTCTTTGTGTTTTGTCCTTTATTTGTTCAATTATTTACACCTAAAATACAAGGGTACACAGGCGGAGAGAGTGTTCGTAACCACGGTGACTCTTAAAGCGCAGTTTTTTAAAGGGTGTTGGATAGTTTACGATATTACAGTCCACAATATTGATCATCATGTTTTTATATCACGGTTATCGTTAACACGGGTATACCGTGAGAACCCTAGTCTAAAAGAATATATGAAATTTAAATTGAATAGATTTGATATACACATACAAATATGTACTGTATATTGATGTGTAAAATAATATTAATAAACAGCCAACCAAAGCAAATTTGCCAAGACTTTTCTGTTTCTTTACAGAGAAAATAGGGTGTGCCACTAGGGTCCATGGCGGGGGTCCGTGCCTCCATAGACATGCCTTCGGGATATAATGGAGAAAAAAATAAGCGTCCAAGAAAGAGAAACGATGTCGCTATATTCCTCTGACTCTATCTTAAGCCCTCTGGGGAGGATCTAAAGATTGATGTCTGTCTTTAGCTTCTCTTAAAGTTGATTCACATCGATAATGTCTCCACAATCAGTCCTTCATCCCACCAGAACTATATACATTCAATCCCCTTCACCACTCAACTCCTCTACATCTGCGGGGCTGATAGGATTTTGGAAGTTGTTCCAATTTAAATGCAAATGTCCCTCCTGTTCTCTGTCCAGTTGGCACCATCGTGTCCTTATTAACTTTTGAGTAGCCTTCATTGTTAATGGGATGCTTACCTTGTCTCCGTTATGCCTTGTGCTCCAGACCGTGCTTGCAATTGAATTCGGCTAAATATCGCTTTACACGGCCGCTTCTATATATCACGTCGCCGTGCAACTTCTCCTCGGTGTGTACCTAATCCATCCTTTGTTTTTGTTGTTTGTTTCTCTCTGAGCTCAGCGGTAATGTGTTCTATATGATGAAAGTGTAATGTAAAACCACGATAATGACAAAGTAATGGCTATTTGCTTTACGATGGCGTGGGAGAAGAGGCAATTGTGAGTCTGAGTGAACTCAGAGGCTTGCAATTGTTGAAAGAATTTTCTTTTTCCCAATCGTGCCGCTCAAAGACGATGTAATTTGGCCTCCCCTACAGCAAGGGAAAATGGTTTCAATTAGCGTCTAAACGGCTTTCTCAGGAGCTATTGACTGGCTGTTTTTTCTTTTATATATGAAGACCGCTGAGAACCTGTATGTTCTCAAACATCTCTTCTTTGTCAACAAGCTGATGGTTTGCTGTAGACTCACGACAGGCTGAATGTGATGGCAGTCGTGCTAGTCAACCTCACGTCTTCAATGAGAGTGAAGCCTTTCTAAAGACATTTTGACCAAATCCTAATGAATTCACAAGTAGACTTCAATTACACCATGGACTTTAGCCTCTCCCTTTCTCTCTCCATTCATCCGTTCAGTACTTAAAGGGATTGTTCACCCAAAAATAACATTTCTTTTAATATTCATTTACTCTCGTGTCGTTCAAAACCTGTATGTGGCTCTTTCTTCCGTGGAACACAAAGGACGATATTTTGAGAATGGTTTTGTGTCCATACAATGGAAGTCAATGGGGGGGGAAGTGTTGTTTGGCTACCAACGTTCTTCAAAATATCTTCTTTTGTGTTCTGCAGAAGAAAGAAAGTCAAACAGGTTTGGAATGACACGAGGGTGAGTAAACGATGAAGGAATTTTCAGTTTTTGAGGAACTATCCCTTTCATTCAAGATTCAAGTTTTGAATACTATTTATTGACTTGTATTGATGTATTGTGACATTGTAATCTATCGCATTGCAATGGGTTCTTACATTCCCGTACATAAGAAAAACACATTTTATATTTTGTGCATTATATGCTAACATGTCAACAGCCAAAATAAACATTTCATGTAACTTTTAAGATCAATAAGAATAATGCTTATATCGAACTATGTAACTATTGGGTCACCATTCACTTCGATAGTAGTCTTTTGTCCTACTGTAAGAGTTAACGGTGATCCAAAGCGGCTTAGTTACAAACTTTTATTAAAATATCTTCATTCAGCACAACAAAGAAATGTATATAGGTTTGTAACAACTGGAGGGTGAGCAAATGATGACAAAATATTACTTTTTGGGTGAACTGTTCCTTTAACACTATACTAATACTAATAATACTAATACTATTCCTTGATGAGTTTAAGTAATGTGAAAACATTTAAACTTGTAAGCCAATTTGATTTTACTTAAAAAATTAAGGCTTTAAATAAATATATAAAAACGTGCACATAGCTTGCTACGACAAGTAATCCTATTAATACATAAGGTAACATTATACTTTGTTAATCAGTATCAGTTCATTTCATTTTTGTCATCTTGACATGAGAAGATTGATGATTTCAGCCATGCAGATTTATAGTAGCTGTCAAATACAACCGTGTACAATATATATAGACAAATGTGCACATTTTGAAGTACACTTAAACAGTACATACTGCGATGGTCAGAAATGTACTCAAACACGAGTGTTGCTCTTCTCCTGACCTCCGACTGCTAACAGTGACTCACCAGGTGACTTTACAGGGATTAGAAGATTTCGCTGAAATAGCTTCTCTAAGCTCCTGTAAATTAGTCCTCCAAAGTTAAATTATGGGGCCTTTGTAAGAGCATGCAGCCAGAGGACATTACAAATAACGGCTTTGAAACTACACAAAAATAACCAAGTAAATCTGTATTGCAGGGCATTTGAAATCACAGATGTGAGAAAACATAAAGCATACAGGGTTTAATCGGCAAAGCAACAGATGTTTACCTCTTTGGTCTGTAAGACGCCTCTCCAAAGGCGTCTTTCGCTCGAAAGCGCCTCATTAAACACGATCCAAAGTAACGAAAGACACTCTCGGTCTCAAATGTGCATCGTACAGATATCACCTAAAATAAGCCTAGCTGGGGATTAGACACGGTGCGCGTTATGTCATTGACTCACCGCTGAATCACATTCGCATTCAAAGCCAAATTATTTCTATCCTCTGGTCGAGTGGTTTGCTTCAAATGGTATTCACACGCAGTTGCGGAGACGATCGTGTTCCTTTTCATTTCCGCATTGCATTACTAATGTCAGATGAATAGAGATCGTAAAGACTGATGCAGAATTAAAGTCAATATTGACTGTCACATTTAATATGGCATGCAAATCATTTAGGGTGCAGATGAAATTGTATTACAGTAAGTTATTAGATTAGACAAAAAACGGTTAAAACATCAGAACTGTGGAACACAAAAGTCAACGGGGGCCAGTGTTGTTTGGTTACCAACGTTCTTTAAAATATCTTTGGTGTTCTGAAGAAGAACGAAAGTCATACCAGTTTGAAATGACACGAGGGTGAATAAATAATGAACGAATTTTTAGGTGAACTGTCCATTTAAAGAAAAGTATTTTGAAATACCCAGTCTAAATCTAGCAATTGTACTGAAAATCAAATTTCCTGTCTAGCAGATTAAACCGCATGAATACAGAACAGCTTTGTTCAATGATAATGGAAGCTGTTGTACATCTGACCCGTAAATGGTACATTATACCCGGCTTCATTTACACAGGTGATAACCGACTGCATTTTTAACACGCAGTGACCCGAAAAGGTTAACCGTAATGAACACAGACTGTTCCCGAGACGGACCGGCCAAGATGACACGTTCCCACAGGACCGTCAATCCGTTGCTTTGTAATTTGCGTACTTTGTAATGATCTCAATCTAGTGCAATTGATTTTGGACTTGATATCTAACTGGAAGATTGCCATTTAGGCTACAGCATTTTAGAAGCTCTCTATCCATACTCAGGGGTGTTTCGATTCAGCATCTGCCTCTCCTCTGTAAATCCAAACATCCCCTTTTATCATTGCGTTAGTATTGTATGCACGTAAGCCTTTTGGTTTTGTTGTTTATTTCCAAACAGGCCGCATTTATTGGTAAGGGGGTAGAGATAGGCTAAACAACTTTGATTTGACAGCAGGACGTACAAGAGGCAGGTCACGAACAGAGGATGCACGCGTTTTAAGATGCATCACGGAAGAGCCACAGGGTCAGACGAGGTTCTAACAAAGCAATTTTCGCCCATAATGCCATAAATCAAAACGGACAGACGGTGGCTTGTTTTTTGGGAGAGAATATAAATATATAAACGCTGAAGCTGCCACACTGCGGGGCGCCTATTAATACGACGCTATCCATTTGAAAGGGTTATCAAAATACAAGAAAGGTTGGCGGCGGACCAGCTCTGGCGAGATTGTGCACCTGTGACTCACTACGTATGGTTAAACGCCAGCACGCGGGACAACGGGAAACGTTTAGCTCCGCTTGCGTGACCTTGATAATCCCATACGTGTATTAAGAGCGAAATAACACGTAGAATTCAAGTGAGGTCTCGTTGGAGACGCTTCGCGTCTAACTTCAGCTTCAGACTGCGATTGTATCGGCGGGACTTGGAAAGAAAATGGAAGCGGTAGTCAAAAGCTGTTTATTCACACGAGCGTGAGAGACTGAATGGGAGCAAAAATGCACTCTTCTCTGTGATATTAATTGAAATGGTACACGGAGATTGAAGGTGATTGGCTTGTTTTCACAGGCACCCGAATACATTAGCATATTTCGCTTTTGAATCATATGAGATTTTCTAAAGTTGCACTTCAACGCCTACGTCAGACCTCCGAAGTAATTCCAACAACTAGATCTGGCGAGGTCTTTGGAAACTTTACCGTTTGTACCCCTGTCCAGTTTGACTGTTTCTATTTATGTGGTTAACATGAAAAATTGGCGGGGGAAACTGGTTCTATACCAGTTCAAAGGAGCACAACTCGCTCGGCTAGACCCAGATCTGCCCAGATTCCCAAAGGATCCTGTGCTTCTTCATGCAAGTAAGACCTCCTGAAATGTCTAGCAAAGAGTAATGGGTGCTGTTTCAAAGAGCGCTGGGTTGTTTTGACCTGTAATGAATTCCTTGACTGGGCAGGAGATTTGCTACTCAGCACAGACCTGAAAAAAGGAATTCAGAAATGAAACTCCGTTATAATGCCAACGAATTAAGTCTGCTGGGGTTCTGCCATGTCCAAATATAGGCTCAAGAAGGTTAGTCTGACCTAATTATTTGTAAGAAATAAAAAGGTCAAAATTCTACGCTAAAAGAACAGGAATCCCAGGTAGTCGTGTAACCAGTTTGCTCATTTCTTAAGCAGCATTAAATCCGAACATTCCTGTGTATCTTTTCTGTGTTAAGTATTTTTTTCTGTCCCAGCTTAGTTTGCATATAAAGGAAACTATTTTACTATTTTTATTACATATGGTGCGAATACGTGTTTTTCTGTGTCTTTGGTGTGTTATAAGTTGCCCATGCATGTATTAGACAAATAAAATTGCAAAAATGTAAGTGTCGGAACAAAAGATGCATTCTATCTAAAAGCGAATGCTCACCCAGACCTACCTGAAACGCCTCGTGTAACCACACCCCCACAAATCTACGTCAGTTCGTGGTTTGATTTGACTAAGTCCGCCCAAATGTATACGCAAGTAAGGTGGGCGTACCTGTCAGTACAATTGCTTGGGAACATGATGTTACGTATATGGTAAGAGGCGTTACGTTTCCGTCACACGCTTGCAGTATTCCACCAATCACTACGCACTGGTTAACTGGCCAATCATAGCACACTTTGCTTTTCAGAGCCATGAGCTTTGTAAAAAATCTGCGCGTTTCAGAGAGGCGGGGCAAAGAGGAGATACAAACATGCACGGTATGTGGAAAATACAGCGTTTTTGAACCTTAAATGGTGTATACACATTGCATTACATCTAAAAAAAACCATAATATTTGTTTTAGCCCTGTCATACGACCCCTTTAAGTCTGGGTTATTTTCAATCCAGCACTGGGTCAAAGCGGGACGAACCCAAATGTTGGGTTGTACAGTAACCAATGCTTGTTTCAACTAAAACATGCCGGGTTGTTTTAAGCAACAGTTGGATCAAATCTAAATATTTTCTGGGTTTATTTAACTCAACCGCTGAGTTTGTCCCTTTTTGACCCAACGCTGTGAAAATAACCTATAACATTTTTTAGAGTATACTTCTATTATGTCACACAGTCTAAAAAAATGTTGGGTTATTTTCAACCTATGCTGGGTTGTTTTATTCCAAAATGCTTTCTAAATGTTATTTAAACCCACCATTGGGTCAAATATATACATTTGACAGATTAATAGACTGCTGCAGATAGGACGTATCTTTGTTGGCCAACCCGAAAGTTAACGCCGTACTCTTTCCCTTGACCGATAGGCTATGGATTTTCCCCATAGACTTTTGGAAGATCGCAAAAAATAACCTCTGTGATTAAAAAAGGGTTATGATACTTACACTTATTGTCTATCAAGATAATCTTTACAAATTAACATAATATTTGGTATTTTGAAGCCTAAATACAATCGCTACACTAAAATACAGACTACATTTCTGTCGCTCAATATCAAAGTCACCGCCACCAAGCCTCCGACAACTTTTTCAAACATCATTAAAAACGTGTTCCCTGGTGAGTAATTATTCTGTGCATAAATATCGATCCACGTTTTTAGAGATTTGTGTCCATGTTGCATTATTTGTGAGATTTCTATGAGTGATGACGATGTTTAATGTCCCGGCCAAAGGATGCAGTCTTTTATTTTTTAAGAGTGTACTGAATTTGTGCTCAGTCTCATCTTTTGTGTATATTGTACGGGGTATAAATGCAGTGCATTATAGTTGCAATTGTCTCTCCTACATGTTCATGTAAATCGTTTTCTGTAAAACTAGATTTCCATCCATCTTAATGGGTTTTGGACTCCCTGCTGAAAGGAAAATGCTAAAACATGATGCTGTGATCACCAACAATAAGCCTTCATTCAATAAAACCATCCTTCTAAGATCTCAGAAAGATCTCTGAGAATACAGCTGAGACGCGATAGGCTGCCATGGATATTCACTTTGCCATTACAGTCATTATTGGGCAGATTTATAAGTGCCACTATTTTATGCTAATCATGTTCTTCGAAATTCTTTTTTTGTATTAATCAGCACTTTTTTCGAGATTGTCTCAGATTAGCACTTTTCTTCTTCATGTGGCATTCCCCTGAAAGCGCACTAGTATACACACTCCTCATACTTTTCATTTATTTTCAAGTGCCAGGAATGTTTCGAATCTTTGACATATCCTCAGAGCCTCATCAGACAGACTGAAGTACCTTCGCAGAAAGAAACCATGCAGAAATGTGTTTGTCAGTAGCAAAAACACTTTGTTATCCTAAAAAAAGTTTGAAAAGAAATGTTACAATTAATTACTGCAAATTGCAATGAGAGTTTTGTTTCAGTCAGTGATCGATTTTATCATGACGATAGTGATTTTCATACTGATTCCATATAGTACAGTACCTCATAATCCCTGTCATATTGTACAGTATTTTCTGTAAACTGTATAACTGCATTTCAAACATATTGTATATACACCCTTAAATGCATTATATATTAACTTAAATGTAGATTCACATGTTTACTCATAAAATTGTCTTTACAGTAATTTATTCTGTATTCTAACCAGCTCCTCAGATTTAAAAAGAAATATATTCTCACTTGCTAATTGTTCCCTTAACCGCACTTTTGGGCACAGATTGGTCATCTGTCTGAAGAGACACTTACCTTAACAAAAGTGCACCGTGAGCCAATTTCTCCCTCTCTAAAATATTCTCTTTAAATTGGACATCTTGAGACAGATGAGGTGAGGGCTGCAGATCAAAGGCCAGCACCTTGGACAGTTCCACTGATTCGGTGCCTGTTGGTCTAAATTAATCTTTTTTTTAGGAAGTCAGAACTCGTGCACAGAGGCTCTAAAGGCTGAAGAAATTTTGGAAGAAGAAAAGACCATTTTCAGATTATTACGAAACACACAACCAGACAACAAATATCCATTAACCTCCATTTATTCCTGTCATCCTGTTAATCAATACCACATTCTTTTCACTATTCTATTTTTATATTACATGGTTACGCTAGTTACAAAAACAAAAGTAACAGTTTTGTCAATGTGGAATATTCTAAACTTTTGTTGGAAAGGTGCAGGGCACACATTGAAATTCTTCCACGCCTGTAAACTTGAGTAGCTGCGAGTGAATTCTTGAGACATGATTTAAGTGCATTTCTCCCCGTGGTCAAAACGGAGCTGAATTTCAAGTAGTCTGGGTCTAGACGTGCCACACTTCTCAAAATATGAATGGTTCTCACACAGTGACAAAAGCTTAGAACTTGGTGTTGAAATTTTATGAGAGACTCCGCATGGCCACAGAGGCTAAGGAGACAACTGAGTTCAGAAAACAGAATTATTCAGAGAAATCCACAACTGATGCTGCCGGGGTAAATTACAAATATCGCAGACCGGGCGGGGGTTGTTACGCTTATTTGCTCAAGTGCTTGTTTATGCTTCTGCAACCATTCCAACATACGGTGCTGTTTGGTGGTCTGGAAGTAGACAACACAACGTCTTGTTAACTATGTTAGATCAACTTTTAGGGTTAGTAGGCATTTGCTAGTTGTGGAAAAATTCTTCATATTTCTTAAAGGGAAGACCCTATTTTGTACCTTGTTCTTGAAAAGTGCAGACTTTATAAAATATGGAATCTAAAACGTTAAAAACGGCATTTTGTGCAAAGCGCTGAATGAATAGGACCAGAGAAATGGACTTGATTCAGTACTAGACTAATAGTTCAAATAAATCCAAAGCCAACTGCCCGGTTGAGTCAATGGGCCACTTCATGTAGATTTTTACAGCAGGGTTAAACAAATGACTACTTGACATAAAAGGAATTAAATAGCGGATGTCAAAGGTGCAGTTGATTGATAACTCTGTACTCTATTAGTGGCCGATCACAAAGAACGCGTTTTTCATGATTGAAAACGCGAGGCGCGCGCCGTGCTGCTTTTTTGGTCGGCTTTTTGAAAAGTGCAGCACGCAGCGTTTTATTATGTTGCTTGGCAACAACCGAAACAGCTGTATTGTTAGTCAAGGAATATAGCGAGAGCTCTCTAGTTGCTGTTAACTGTCATAGTAGTAGACTTTAAAACATGTATAAGCAGAGGGTGCTCGCTCTGACCTTGCTCGGTTAACCCGTGACAGCCACCACAAGTTTCTCCTCCATCATGGATTTGGTGAAGTTCCGTCACCACAACGGAAGCCCCGCCTCTCTATTCATTAGATTGGACAATGGAAAAAAGTGTGTGACGTCAACCGCTTTTCTACATGCTGTTGGATGACTTAATGTAACTCCGAGGTTTGATTTTGTTGAAATTCAAAAGACACTGGACTAGAATGACCACAATACATCTAGAAATTACATGAAAATTTGGAATGTCTCCTATTTTTTGCGCGACTGTATAATTAACATAAGATAGTCTTAAATTAGACGATAATATAAATATAGAATAAAATTAAATATTAATTCAATATAAAGACAGTAGTATTTATTTTTTTCTCATATCTGGGGTGAACTTGAACTCGCATCATAAACAAGTTTATGATGACAACAAAAACAACAACAAAGTTATTAAAGGTGACAATATAATCAACAACAGTGTAGATGAAAATGACAAACAGTCAAACAACAACCCAATTATCATTTGTCATGCCCTAGCGCGTGCTGAACACCAGCAAGAGGGAAAATGTACAGGGTTTGACAGCATACTGTATTTTGAGTACAATACAGTTTGTGACAAAAATACTCAAAAATGAAGAACGAATCATTCTTACAAATACTTTATGTTCTATATAAGTCAATCACTTTTTTTGTCGTACATTATCGCAAATCTTATGTAGATACTGTATTATTGTGTGCATAATGTCTAGATCACAAAGTTTCTTGTTCGCTGGATTCAAAATTTAAGGAGATTTATGGCTCAGAAGTGTCGGGAGCCCTGTCTCCGAAGCTGTGAAGCGGACATCTGTAGCACATTTAGATTGGTTTCAGTTTTGGTTTTATTTCCCCAAGCATCTGTTACCTCGGGGATGCGGGGAGCAGTGTGGGGCGTCTGATCAAGGTCGTTTCTGCTTTCTTCTGCTATCTATTTTTCCTCATTGCGTTTGAAGGGAGGATACGATTTCAGCGAGCGCCTAAAAAGCGTACTAAATAAAAATCAGCAACTGTCATCGCCTTTGTCTCACAGACGCGGGAAAACGTGCCATAAATAATTCAGAATTGCAAAACAACACCCTCTCTTGTTTCTCTCACTTTTACTTGTAACTAAATCAAAGAGGCAAATGAAGAATGAAAGGTTGTGATGATGGATATTTCTCTCTGCACTTAAAGAAGCTGACTTTAAGTGCTGCTGAACGCCGCCGCTGCCGATGACAGTACGGTACTTCTTAAAAGACTGTAAAAGGACTATCTTGACATCGCTCTCCCAAATGGGGGTCTTGAAGTTAAAATAGCTAGAATGAGAAAGTAATGACCACGTATCTAATCTGATGCAAACTTTTATGCGTTAAGTGCTTTTGAAGAGGCTTGTGTCACATGGTGCGACACTATTAACACAAAGATGCAACAATGTGATAAATCGGTTCCTCTGTGCTCCCTTCTTAATGCAATCTGTTCTTTTTTCAGTATGACACAAGATTACAGAGAAAAAAGTAATAAACAGGAATGAATAAATAGCGTTCATGAGGAAAGAAGTCGAGAGTAGTTTGCACTATTGGCTTGCATTCTGACTGCTTTATTTCCGTTTATTAAAAAGTTTTTGGAGTGCATCTTTGTATTGTTTAAATATTCTTTGGACAATTTTATAAAACTGTAACTGAGATCAATTTTGCTTGTTGTAAACTACAGTTTGGCGCATCAGATTTAACATTTACAAGAAATAGAAACCGTTCAGGTAAACAGAACCAAAATCAATACCTTTACCAGTTTCCTTCGAAAGCAAAATATGTGTTTGTTTCTAGAACATATAATCATTTCATGTCAGGTTACTGTGCCTTGAACTATGATGAAATGATGGGAAAATGCAAAACCATAATCAAACTTTTCTTCATAGTCAACTGTATTTCTATTACTTATGTATATCTTGGATTCTTCAATCTTGGGGTCACTTGCCTCCAGTTTTACATCTGACAGAGTTTACATGTCTACCCTGGTGCTGAATCGTCTGAACACATTTGACTTATGGTTAGTACTAAATCCTAATGGCATACTGTATAGATTTTATTTCGCTAACTATAAATCTCAATGCTTGACTGATGAAATATTCCAAGCACCCTATTTAATAACCCTGGTTTTCAGTCCCATCTCTGTGCCCACACTGTAAAACTTTGCTGTAGTTTTGCAGCAGGTTTGCCAGTAACTGACTGTAGATATAATTTACAATTTTGTTTTAAACATAAACTTACATAGTTCTTATATTTTCTTTCATAAAATGAGACTAAATATCTTAGGACACTTTTCTTGTTATGTAAATGTATCGTAATTTAAGAAGTTTGAAATATTTTTAATAGAAAACAAAATAAAAAAGCTTGTCTTTTATGCAGTGTTGCTGTGCTTATACCAGTAATGAGAC
This sequence comes from Triplophysa rosa, assembly GCF_024868665.1. Classification (NCBI taxonomy): domain Eukaryota; kingdom Metazoa; phylum Chordata; class Actinopteri; order Cypriniformes; family Nemacheilidae; genus Triplophysa; species Triplophysa rosa. Next base: position 27,978,414 of record NC_079893.1, on the reverse strand, counting down.
CAGTTTTTGACCAATTTTGAATCTCAAAAGTTTTAATTTTGATTAAAGTAAAGTTTAACTCAAATTCAAAACAGTACCAATAGGAAAGTATTAAGTAGTAAGTAAAACTACAGAAAGTTACTGGCGAACCTGCAGCAAAATACAGCAAAGTTTTACAGTGCATCTGACTTTGTAAAAAGAAAAACGTAATTTTACAGATTTTTTACAGATTTTTCACCTATAATGTCAAAACAAACTGGTGTTTTTTTTACAGTACTGTCAAAACAGTCACATTACAATACAATATATTTCTGAAATATGGTTAAAAAAGCAAAAAGATCATTTACAAGAAAAACATGTAATTAAAAAAAAAAAATTAAAGCAAAGAAAAAAAATTTTCACAGCTATCAGTGGCGGCTGGTCAATAGGGGGCACAGGGGCTCCGCCCCACCAAATTATCAAGAGGACTGTTAAACATAAGTTCAACATAAATTGAAAAATCATTTTGAAATAAACAGATTTATTCACACCATATTCGCCTGGTAGTTGTGTTAGCATTCATCAAAAGTATTATTTAAAATTGTATTTGGTTAATTTAATACATATATATTCTACGTGCGGGACAAATGAGTGTTTATGTAGGTACACAAACTTTTGGCAGGCAGGTAACCTGAGGCTTCTCTCTAATTGGCTCGCATCAGAACGTCGCCAGTGCTGTGCGCCCTAGAACCTCCTACTTTTGCTGATAGCGTATCAATATTGATTTCTACACGTTTGACCTCATGTGATTGGACAGATCTGAACTGTTTCACAGAGAATCATTTTCTCACCCAGAACCCCATCACGGAAAATTATGAAGTTTAAATACAAGTTTAGAAGTATAGACGATTTACCTTCCATAATAGACTGCATGAACGTGATTTACAAATTCACCACAACGGTGATAAAGGATGAGCTTTACTCGCCCTTAGTATAAAATGTTTACACTGCAGAGAATCCGCTATAATCAATGATGCTACTTGCATTGGATGCTGTGTGCTGCGTAAATGGTCCCTGTTATTGTTTTTTATGTTTACTATCTGTAATACTGTAGTGCACTTTTTGGTATTTACACTAGTAAACTGTAGTAAATTGTAAGGTGCTGTTATATTTTATAGCTATATGTAAATTAAAAAAAAGTTTTCAGTACTAACTATAGTTGTTGTGCTTGTATAGCTTAACACATATAAAAGACGAGACACCCGATGGACTATTATTATTCTTTACTGCACTAAAATTAACAGAAAAGTTACTCTCGTAATTTGTTACAGAAGAGATGGATGTTACTCTCTCTATGGTCATTATTAACAATTCCAGAGTTCAAAAACCCTGTAGCATCTAGGAATTTTACTACAGTTTACTATAATAAATAATAAACTAAACTGCAATATTTTTTTCGTTTGGACTGGCACCTTATAATTGTTTATAAACACCATTATATGCTTTGATAGTTAACATTTTTTAGCTAACCAGTGATGATAAGTTTACATCACGTCAAATGGTTTGTTGCGCAAAATTGTGCACCAGCCACCACTGACAGCTATATCAGCTCAATCAATCAAATCAATATTAAGGCCTTGACACTGGAGATTTTATTGATTTCTGTTTGAAACATAAAATTGCAAGAATCTTTATTTACTTATTTTACATTTCCCGTGACATTTTCAACTAAAATCATACAGTAAATCATTATTATAAGTCTACCATTGCCTATCGGGTTAAAGGTGCTGTGTGTATGTTTAGGAGGATCTATTGACAGAAATGCAATACAATATACAGTATATAACTATGTCTTCAGAGGTGTATAAAGACCTTAGATAATGAAGCATTATGTTTTTATTACCTTAGAATGAGCTATTTCTATCTACCCCTTGCAGGGAATTCGCCATGTTGTTTCTACAGAAGCCCTTAACCGACAAACTGCTATACAGAGAGCGTTTCGTAAATACGTAATCTCCTACGGCAAAGAAATGAAAACGCGACATCTTTGTCCTGTGAGAGCCGCCATAGTACTTCGAAAGCGGAGTGGCAACCCCACCGCTAGATGTCGCTAAAATTTCCACATTGAAGTACTTGCTCAATAAATACATTTTGTTTGTCATTTCAAATCCGTATCAGACAATATTTAAGATGTAATCTAGCAGACTATTTTTCTGCACACCAAATCTAAGATCTAGCTCCCTCAAGCATTCAATATAATGTACGTTTAAAGACTTTTCTGTCCACAAACCTGCTCCGTAACTGTGTTTGGCCCTTTAGCAAACTGAAAAGAGCATTAGTCTGTCAAAACAAGGCAAAAAACTCTTTCGGCAATCTTTCAGTGTTCTTTCTCCGAATAAAGACTTTGAGAAAGTAATCCGTGGCTTTCGCCAAACATCAGGGGCAATTTTTCGTCTGAAGATCTTTCTCAGCACAGCTTCGGCGTATTACGTGAGCTGTTTTTTGTCACGCTGCTGCATCTTATATTCACACAGTAATATTCAGACCGGCTGATCAAATAAATTCTGTGTTACGGGCCCCGGGGGACATTGGGGGATGTCCTTTTCTAAACGTGTATTCTGCTTCTAGCACATCAAACTTATTAGCAAGACAGCATTGCTGAGTCACAAAGCAAAGGTTTCATGACCAGGAAATACACAACAAACCCGGAATGACCTTAATCGGTTTTCTTATTGATGCTGTTGTGTGATTATAATGTCATTCAGAGAATTAAAGGAGACATTCATGAAAAAACCTGCAGGTAAATCACAGCTGTTGCGGATATTTTACGGTTAACTGATGGTTTTACATTTTCTCCTGACTTCAAATGTCTGCTGCCATGAGGGTAAAACAGCATGAACGTTGGTAAAAACAAACAAAGCCATTAAATAAAATGACGAAACACCTCTGTGACCTTAATGCGAATGGCTTTTCGGCGTGAAACCGTTTCGCTCCAATTTTATTCATGAGCTACTGATTCTGAGAACTCAGGAAATCATGATCTTCTTTTGGATGTTCAGGGAATTCAACTTTCTTGACACCTGTTCAAGAGCAATGAGCATTCAGTCAGATAATATTGTTTTTGGCCTCGAGAATTTTGTAATAGGCCCGTTGTCTTTTTAATCCTTTAGACATGTGAATCACCCTCTCATTTCAGTGAGATACTCAGCTCCCAGTGAAAAGAAAACACACTGACGAATATAAACGAATGTCTGGCAAAAATACTTTTAGGTGGGTGTGTTTATAGTCAGGTTTTCCTCAGAGATCGAATGTGAATAAAAACGCTATTCATAAGCAACAGAAGACACTCGCAGTGGAGTTGGTTATGTCAAGAGCAGAACGCCGCTATCAAACACGCAGGGAAATTAAGACGAGGATTCGAGACAACCCACACAACCTAGCCGGAGGGAAGAAGGCATCCTGCAAATCCACGAAATAATGAAATAACTTTCCAAACTGAAGCTTTAGTAAGAAGTCAACCTGGAGTTCTACTGATGTAAGGGCGGTTACACGATTTACCTCATAATCATTAAAGTCAGGATTTCGTTAAGGACGTCTGCTTGAAGATTAGAGCAAAGTGACATCTGCTCGAGCTGACTGTCTGCGCAGACACATTGCCCATTTAAACCTTATTTAAGTGAAAGTGAGAGACGGTCTATTTCAAGGTTGGTTTGCTTAAGGCCAAACGATGCCTTGATTGACCTGTCGATTTCATTAACAAGCAAATAGGCAGCGGTAGATTCGTATTGACCGATGAACAGACAACTTTATGCATACGAGGAAGGTTTCAAAAAGGATAAAACGTTTCATCAAATCATGTAACTTGCATCACTTTGAATGGTTTTGATAATGATCAAAACTATTATATCAAGCAGGCCTTTACTGTATATTGAATTATTGTGGCTTATAATTGGACAATTAAGACGCACGTTAAAACGCACAAATATAATTGCATTATATAAAATATTCAAGCAAAGAAATGATGCTAGATGCTTACTCATAACTAAACTTTTAAGAGCCATTTTTACCATTTATTATGATTTGCTTGTTTACAAAGTCATCATCGATGCATGTAGTTTTCCCTCAAGTTCACACAGGTGTCCGAACAGAATAACTCAGTTGTTGTTTATCACATTAACTATCAACACGATCAACTAAATCTGACAAGTACCAAATTGTGTGTGAACGAACGTTGCCAGGACTGTAGATTTTATAAAGAAGTATAATTCGGTGTAAAAAGCATTGACTCAATTTATATCTAACCATTGTCTGCCTGGGGATCACAGCTGGCATTGTGCCTCCTCAAGGGTAACATTTCACCAAGGCCATTCTAGGAAGTATCGGCGTGTCAAAATGTATCTCCATCCAGTCAACGTAGCCTGAGGCAACAGAACTTGATCCAAAACTCTGATCAGAGCCCAGCTGGAAGGAAAGAACAAACAAACACTTTCTGCTAAAAACCTATCCCAAACAAGACCATGAGCACAGAGGAAAAAATTACAGAAAGGAGTAAACAAGATCTAAGAGCCTGGCATTTGAGAAACAGACTGTGGGTCTTGTGGAGGAGTTGAAGAGGAAGAATAAAAGATCGCGGCTAACATAACTTTGACATTTCGATGCTACGGACGCATTTAGCATTTCGCGTTCAAAAAGTCAAATTATATTGATGAATTTAAGCAGTCAGCTGTAAACTGGATAATAGGAGTATGCAAACAAACTGCTGTCAAGTAGTTTGACTCAAATCAATAAAAATAAATGTTAGGGAGGAATTTGGCTTAAGCAACACAATTACATGCGAATTCGTAACTTTTTTCGAAGTGGCTAATTTGTGCGATTTGTTCATTTTAGTACGTGCTAGGGGTGTGGCTTCTATTTTTTCTGATAATCGTACGTTTTTGTTCAATTCACTTTGTTTGAATTCGTATGAATTAGCCAACAAATACTTATTCAGAACAACTTTTATAGCTTAAACTCAGTGGTTCTCAATTGGTTTTGCACATCCACGTCAACTAGTTTATCACAACCGTTCATCGGGCAAAACAAAATAAGCAACTGCCGGGTTAACATGTTGGATACGACTTTGCAGAATATGGCGTTTGAGTTCATTTGACTTCAACACGCATTATGTACGTAAAGTAACCTGCACTTTTAGGTTTCAGAGATGGCGATAGTGAGGCAAAAGTTACGGAGTGTAGCATAATAACATTACAGTAGACAAAAATACATACGCAGAAGACCAAATAACTGATTCTCAAAGGAACACAAATAATTGATTGACAATTCACATTCCGAGCTGGCTTCAATGCTTCAAACATTGTCTGTTTCACAAAGGCAATTTTAACAAACCACACATCAGCCCTGAACAGTTGAATTAAATTGAGAATGACAATCATAACGTGTATATTTCATTTTATTTTTCTTTTGTTGAAGACCATTCATGCAAGCAAACATTGTCTAAAGATGACATAAATCATTGGTAAAATGTATGAGGAGCACCGGGAGTCCATTGAGAGTTTATTAGCGGTTGTCTGGTTGTCTTGTAAGACGTTTCACCATTTAATTAGGAAGGAATGAGAAAAAAGATAAAACGCATGAGTACACAACGATCTGTGTAGAGGTTGTTCGGTTGCCTGCTGTGCGTGTATCCATAACGTAGAGGGCAGCAAGTTCGGTAAGCTCATTCCTTTTTCAGTCTTCAGTGTCTTATTTTACAAAGTACAATGTAAGATGATAACAAATAGAGCCCACTTAAAGTTGAATACTGTAAAATAAAGTAAAATACTGTATATGAGTAAATAAATTGTATGTGTGCTCTTATGGGAGTTAGACAGCCCATACGGTGCAATGAAAAATGGCATTCAATTAATACTCGATTTTAAATATGAAATGTTTTTCAAATTCACCAAGAGCATAGAAAGTGGAAGAAAAAGCCTCTCACACTACCGGTTATTACATTTCTGAGGGTTTTTCAAATGTTTGGGTATGTAGGCCGAGATGGATCAAAGGGGCTTGACTCTTTCCAAACGCTGGTGTTTTTTCTTTCATTTTTTAAGGAATCTTAGCCATTAAAATTCTGCGCAGACTGTGAGGTGCTCTCTAGAAAACGATGGCCCCATGTAAATTACACTGGTTTAATGTGTGAAAGATAATTATTCCATGACCTCTACCCAGCAACCACAAGATCACATTATCTGAGATCTTCATTGACTCGTTGACTTTCATTAACTCTGTTTTACCATTTATTAAAATGAGTCTGATTAGCGAATAGCAGTAGATTGTATTAACCGGATGATTTAAAACATACAACCACTGATTTCGGTCATTATTTTTAGCTTTTATTTTATATTTTCATAAAAATGTTCATTTTATTAAATCTAATTGGAGGAAATCTCTTGTGATCTCAGACCAGTATAAAAAGCCTTTCTCGACACCCATCCACAAATACTCTGTAACTTAGGCCCAGATGTAATCTGCCACGTTATGTAGGCTAACTGGTAGGGGTTAGGGAACAGGCAGCGGGATAGGCCAAAAATCCATCTTGCTGCTAATTTGAGTGAATGCTGTATACTAAGCGCTTAGCTGTAATCAATACGATCTCCGAATGCCCCTCCGGGCAGCAGAAGAGCAAAGTGAAATACACCTTGCATTTTAGGGATTTGCATGGGCCAACTTGTTACAAATTATTCACACACTACCATTAAATGGGTCACTTACTCATTCTTTTCTGAAGCTGTCATGAATCGAAAAATCACATTTTCTTGTATTTTTAGACATATAAGGCCATTACTATAAAACATCATTTGGCCCGGTTTCACAGACATGGCTTAGCTTAAGCCAGGACTATGCCTTAGTTGAAATAAGATATTTATGTCGCTTTTATGAAAATGCCTTAGAAGAATACATTACTGGTGTGCATCTTGAGACAAAACAATGGCACTGATATATTTTAAGATATTTCTGGGCAAGTTATATTCAGTTAAGACAGGTCACACATTCCTTTTAGTCTGAGACTAGCCTTAAGCCTTGTCTGTGAAACTGGGACTTTAAGTTTCAGAACGCAAAACTTGAGGCAAAAGCAGAAAGAGAAGATAAAACACCTACTTCAACATAATGGGTGAGAAGCACTGTGCTGCCTTCCAGGCTGACTGAACACTGATTTGGGATTTTTTACACCTCAATCATGAAAATACGCTTGGGACACCATTCAAATTTGGAGGCTGGCCGTTTCTAAATTCCAAGAACGCAAAGAACGGACTCGTGCCGCAGTGCCGCAATGCGTTCAATGCAATTGCGTGTTTATTCTGACACACTCGGTTACGATTATACTCACACAAATTTGATTTTTATATCACATTTGATGTTTATTGTACTGATCTTAATGCAAAAAAGGTATTCCTATCATATTCACTTAATCAGTGATAAAGAAATTAATATCCCGTGGTCTAGAGTAGGTTCAGTTCCCTATGGGACAGTGGCGAATCTAGGATTTTTTAAAAGCAGGGGCCACATAGAAGGCCAAAGAGATGACGTGTTTTTGAATGCCAACCCGGAAGTTAGCGGCGCACGGGTTCCCTCGATCGAAGGTCTGCATTTTTCCCATAGACTTGGAAAATCGCAAAAATATAAGCTCTGTGTTTAACAAAGGGTTATGACACTTGCACGTTTTGTCTATCAAGATAATCTTTACAAGTTGACACCACATTTGTTACTTTTGAAGCCGAAATACAATGGGCAGAAGTAAAAAGCTAACACAATGCTATCAACAGACTACACTTAAGGTCGCTCTAAATCAACGTCACCACCACCAATCCTCCACTTTCAAACTTTATTAAAAATGTGTTCCCTGGTGAGTAATTACTCTGTGAATGAATCCACATCTACGTTTAAGAGATTTGTGCCCATGTTGCATTATTTGTGAGCTTTATATGTGCGATTATGTCTAACGTCCCTGCCAAAGGAAGTAGTCACTTTTAGCAACCACCGTTTTTAAGACACAATAAGGCTTTAAAAAAAATCACAAGCGGGTTATAATTGGTGTGTTTTATGTCCTAGAATAAAACGTGAAAATATTTAGAGGTTTTGTTTACCATAGACCTTATTTCGGGCGATTTACCAAAAACCCATTCAAAAAGCAATAGGTTACTTTCGTAACCTCGGTTCTCTGAAACATCGAGTGGAGAGATCCACCTATGGGAAGGGCATCCGTACCTGACCTCTGCAGAAGCATCCAACTGCACCAAGTCTGGCTAGACAGACAGAAGCGTGCAGCCAATGCCAGGTAAGGCCCCACCCCCTTACCTGAGAGCATATAAGGTCTGCCTGCATATGGGATTACTTTTGTGTCAATAAAAATGAACGCAAACTTAAAAAAAACGAACAAAAATATACAATGAGAAAGAAAAAAAACACTTTGATAATGAAAACAATAAACTCAATTGCAAGAATGTGACATGATTTTCAAATAAACTGCTATTTTTCTTAACAATTTTCTAAGTTTCGTTTTTGCAAATAGTAGTTTTGAATTCGCTGCCAGATTTTTCATTTGCACTTTTCGAGTTTTCGCTTCTCAAGTGTCACGAGTGGTGGTGAAAGAACCCAAATGCAGGCAGGCGGTTGAAGGGGTTAACAAAACACTTTATTTAACAAATAACAAGACAAAACAAAAACCCACGATGGGGGAAAATCAACTAAGGATAAATACAAAATAAAAACTTCCCACGAGGGGGCAAAACATACAGACAGGATCAAAATAAAACTAAAATCCACAGACAGGGCAAAGCAACAGGAACACGGAAAATTCTGCGCAGACTGTGAGGTGCTCTCTAGAAAACGATGGCCCCATGTAAATTACACTGGTTTAATGTGTGAAAGATAATTATTCCATGACCTCTACCCAGCAACCACAAGATCACATTATCTGAGATCTTCATTGACTCGTTGACTTTCATTAACTCTGTTTTACCATTTATTAAAATGAGTCTGATTAGCGAATAGCAGTAGATTGTATTAACCGGATGATTTAAAACATACAACCACTGATTTCGGTCATTATTTTTAGCTTTTATTTTATATTTTCATAAAAATGTTCATTTTATTAAATCTAATTGGAGGAAATCTCTTGTGATCTCAGACCAGTATAAAAAGCCTTTCTCGACACCCATCCACAAATACTCTGTAACTTAGGCCCAGATGTAATCTGCCACGTTATGTAGGCTAACTGGTAGGGGTTAGGGAACAGGCAGCGGGATAGGCCAAAAATCCATCTTGCTGCTAATTTGAGTGAATGCTGTATACTAAGCGCTTAGCTGTAATCAATACGATCTCCGAATGCCCCTCCGGGCAGCAGAAGAGCAAAGTGAAATACACCTTGCATTTTAGGGATTTGCATGGGCCAACTTGTTACAAATTATTCACACACTACCATTAAATGGGTCACTTACTCATTCTTTTCTGAAGCTGTCATGAATCGAAAAATCACATTTTCTTGTATTTTTAGACATATAAGGCCATTACTATAAAACATCATTTGGCCCGGTTTCACAGACATGGCTTAGCTTAAGCCAGGACTATGCCTTAGTTGAAATAAGATATTTATGTCGCTTTTATGAAAATGCCTTAGAAGAATACATTACTGGTGTGCATCTTGAGACAAAACAATGGCACTGATATATTTTAAGATATTTCTGGGCAAGTTATATTCAGTTAAGACAGGTCACACATTCCTTTTAGTCTGAGACTAGCCTTAAGCCTTGTCTGTGAAACTGGGACTTTAAGTTTCAGAACGCAAAACTTGAGGCAAAAGCAGAAAGAGAAGATAAAACACCTACTTCAACATAATGGGTGAGAAGCACTGTGCTGCCTTCCAGGCTGACTGAACACTGATTTGGGATTTTTTACACCTCAATCATGAAAATACGCTTGGGACACCATTCAAATTTGGAGGCTGGCCGTTTCTAAATTCCAAGAACGCAAAGAACGGACTCGTGCCGCAGTGCCGCAATGCGTTCAATGCAATTGCGTGTTTATTCTGACACACTCGGTTACGATTATACTCACACAAATTTGATTTTTATATCACATTTGATGTTTATTGTACTGATCTTAATGCAAAAAAGGTATTCCTATCATATTCACTTAATCAGTGATAAAGAAATTAATATCCCGTGGTCTGGAGTAGGTTCAGTTCCCTATGGGACAGTGGCGGATCTAGGATTTTTTAAAAGCAGGGGCCACATAGAAGGCCAAAGAGATGACGTGTTTTTGAATGCCAACCCGGAAGTTAGCGGCGCACGGGTTCCCTCGATCGAAGGTCTGCATTTTTCCCATAGACTTTTGGAAAATCGCAAAAAATAAGCTCTGTGTTTAACAAAGGGTTATGACACTTGCACGTTTTGTCTATCAAGATAATCTTTACAAGTTGACACCACATTTGTTACTTTTGAAGCCGAAATACAATGGGCAGAAGTAAAAAGCTAACACAATGCTATCAACAGACTACACTTAAGGTCGCTCTAAATCAACGTCACCACCGCCAATCCTCCTCTTTCAAACTTTATTAAAAATGTGTTCCCTGGTGAGTAATTACTCTGTGAATGAATCCACATCTACGTTTAAGAGATTTGTGCCCATGTTGCATTATTTGTGAGCTTTATATGTGCGATTATGTCTAACGTCCCTGCCAAAGGAAGTAGTCACTTTTAGCAACCACCGTTTTTAAGACACAATAAGGCTTTAAAAAAAATCACAAGCGGGTTATAATTGGTGTGTTTTATGTCATAGAATAAAACGTGAAAATATTTAGAGGTTTTGTTTACCACAGACCTTATTTCGGGCGATTTACCAAAAACCCATTCAAAAAGCAATAGGTTACTTTCATTCTCTGAAACATCAGTGGAGAGATCCACCTATGGGAAGGGCATCCGTACCTGACCTCGGCAGAAGCATCCAATTGCACCAAGTCTGGCTAGACAGACAGAAGCTGCAGCCAATGCCAGGTAAGGCCCCACCCCCTTACCTGAGAGCATATAAGGTCGTGCCTGCGTATGGGATTACTTTTGTGTCAATAAAAATGAACGCAAACTTAAAAAAACGAACAAAAATATACAATGAGAAAGAAAACACTTTGATAATGAAAACAATAAACTCAATTGCAAGAATGTGACATGATTTTCAAATAAAC